>NC_060144.1:292715394-293018425 GCF_021461385.2 Schistocerca piceifrons | reverse complement strand
AAAAACTTTCAAAAAGTGTATCAAAAATATTCGCAGTCTATAATAGCTTATTAACTTTCTATGTGTGCAACATTCTTGCACTTCCCATGGCAAAGTTCTTTCACCATAACCTACATGTTTCTGTATGAGCAACATCTTTACGCCGGCTACTTTCAAGTTGTTTGACCACAGCCCACATGTCTGTATGTAAATACAGGTATTTCACGAGTGCGTGTCGTAATTGCGCTAAGTGCAGCTAAAGTTTATGAAACTAAAATAAGGACGTCAAAATGATAACAAGTGTGTAACTAAGTTGAAAAACTGTCACCACAGCATATAATAATGATGCTTCATATTTATGTAAGTACAGATATATTTTCGACAAATGCTGTCTTGCGGCTTACAATTGTCCCACTTGTATCTTCTTCGTCACCAACAAATATTTTTTTATTTATACAGTGATTTATACCAAAATAAACACGTACGTGAATGTATAAACACCTGAGGATTGTAAAAGCCCGAAACCAGTCATGTGACAAATACACTCCTGGAAATGGAAAAAAGAACACATTGACACCGGTGTGTCAGACCCACCATACTTGCTCCGGACACTGCGAGAGGGCTGTACAAGCAATGATCACACGCACGGCACAGCGGACACACCAGGAACCGCGGTGTTGGCCGTCGAATGGCGCTAGCTGCGCAGCATTTGTGCACCGCCGCCGTCAGTGTCAGCCAGTTTGCCGTGGCATACGGAGCTCCATCGCAGTCTTTAACACTGGTAGCATGCCGCGACAGCGTGGACGTGAACCGTATGTGCAGTTGACGGACTTTGAGCGAGGGCGTATAGTGGGCATGCGGGAGGCCGGGTGGACGTACCGCCGAATTGCTCAACACGTGGGGCGTGAGGTCTCCACAGTACATCGATGTTGTCGCCAGTGGTCGGCGGAAGGTGCACGTGCCCGTCGACCTGGGACCGGACTGCAGCGACGCACGGATGCACGCCAAGACCGTAGGATCCTACGCAGTGCCGTAGGGGACCGCACCGCCACTTCACAGCAAATTAGGGACACTGTTGCTCCTGGGGTATCGGCGAGGACCATTCGGAACCGTCTCCATGAAGCTGGGCTACGGTCCCGCACACCGTTAGGCCGTCTTCCGCTCACGCCCCAACATTGTGCAGCCCGCCTCCAGTGGTGTCGCGACAGGCGTGAATGGAGGGACGAATGGAGACGTGTCGTCTTCAGCGATGAGAGTCGCTTCTGCATTGGTGCCAATGATGGTCGTATGCGTGTTTGGCGCCGTGCAGGTGAGCGCCACAATCAGGACTGCATACGACCGAGGCACACAGGGCCAACACCCGGCATCATGGTGTGGGGAGCGATCTCCTACACTGGCCGTACACCACTGGTGATCGTCGAGGGGACACTGAATAGTGCACGGTACATCCAAACCGTCATCGAACCCATCGTTCTACCATTCCTAGACCGGCAAGGGAACTTGCTGTTCCAACAGGACAATGCACGTCGGCATGTATCCTGTGCCACCCAACGTGCTCTAGAAGGTGTAAGTCAACTACCCTGGTCAGCAAGATCTCCGGATCTGTCCCCCATTGAGCATGTTTGGAACTGGATGAAGCGTCGTCTCACGCGGTCTGCACGTCCAGCACGAACGCTGGTCCAACTGAGGCGCCAGGTGGAAATGGCATGGCAAGCCGTTCCACAGGACTACATCCAGCATCTCTACGATCGTCTCCATGGGTGAATAGTAGCCTGCATTGCTGCGAAAGGTGGATATACACTGTACTAGTGCCGACATTGTGCATGCTCCGTTGCCTGTGTCTACGTGCCTGTGGTTCTGTCAGTGTGATCATGTGATGTATCTGACCCCAGGAATGTGTCAATAAAGTTTCCCCTTCCTGGGACAATGAATTCACGGTGTTCTTATTTCAATTTCCAGGAGTGTAAATAACCTTTCATCGTGACTGGTAGCGGAAATTTCCTACACCCTAGAATTCTAGTGTCGAAATAACCGTCTTAGGGGAATATAATGTACGTTAAAACATTTCAGTGTCTCTTGATCTGTTCCACACGTTCAACGTCTTTCATGACGCTGAAACCAAGGAAAAGCAATGATATAATAGTTACCTGATCAAAATTTTACTTGAAGTCTTACCCTGACATTCCTTTTTAGCAGTCCATATTCTCCTTCCATTTTTCCTTCTCTTGAGAGGCCTGAGTTTCTCGCCGCGAATACAGTAAGCAAATAACTTATGCGACTGCACCCGCGTGAAGTCGTTGACAACTGCGGATATTTCGACAATTTAAAAAATAGAAGTGCTGTTTGACAGGCTCTCCTGGGGCTGCAGAGGAGGTTACGAGGTAAGCATGTCACGTGCTGACTGGCTCACGTCCACGCTAGATTAATATAGCAGCAGGTAGTAGGGCTGCTTTTTTGTTTGCTTAGAGTTTATCCCGGGTGACAACAACTATTGTTCTGGATTAGAAGGACTCCTTTCGAAAGGAGCAATATTTACCTTCTGATTCATTGTATCGCAACATCGGTGCTGCCATCACAAAAAGGTTTGAGAGAAAGATTAATAGCCTCCTGGAGAAAAGTTCCTTGGCACAGGATATTATCAGCACTCTCAGTACTTATTGTGCTCTTCCTCCTAAATAATATGGACTACCGAAGATCCACAAGGTAGAGGTTTCTCTTCGGCTGGTTGTAACGTTGGTGCTGCGATATGTCTTATAGCAAATCACCTAGCTATTCTGTTGAGACTACTAGTTGTCCAGTGTGAGCATCACTTCAAATACTCGGCAAATTTATTCCGTCGATTGGAGGGAATAAGTATCAAAGCCTGTGACAGTCTAGTAAGTTTTGATATGGTCTCTTTCTTCACTCAGTTTCCTCTGTCCGGTTCATTACGGTTAACTGACGTTAGATTTAGTACTGAATTAACAAACCTATTTCAGCAAGTGTGGGCTTTCACTTACCTTTTGTTCAATGACCAGTACAATTAGTAGTATGAAAGACAGATGTAACTGCGATGTAAAGGCCGTTGTCAGTTATTATTGCAATATTTTTGTGGAAGATTCCCAGGAAGGTTCATTGGAATCGGCAGTTTTGCTACCAACGTGATTTTTTAGATGTATAGGCGATACTATTGTTGTGTGGACTCGTGACAGTGAGAATTTGAACTTCTTTTTAGAACACATAAATTCAGGCCCCCCGAATATTCGTTTCACAATGGATTTTAAAAAATGAGGCTGCCATGCCTTCCCTGATGTCCTGATCGGTAGAAGGTCGATAGTAAATTGGGACACGTTTTTTATGGGAAGGCTACTCACACATGCTTCTATCTACAGGATGGCTCAGCGTCAACGGGTATTTATTAGCTTGGTTTACAGGAGGCACGTTATTTCAGACACTGAGAGTTTGTCAACGTAGTTTACCTACCTTGAAGTCACCTGTCGTCAGAATAGATACAACGAAAGATTAGACACGCGTTGCGTTGTGAAAGATGGCAATACCGTGTTGGCACCAACGTCTACTGCCTTTCTTCCTTACCCAGGTACCATTTCCCAGACTGGTCGTATTTTTCGGAAATATGCTGTTAAATATGTTTTCCGACATCCATCTTAGTAGGATCCTTTCAGGTTCTTGGTTGGCGTAGGGTGGGTGTGCAACGTACTCTTTTCAGTTGTGACATTTAATATATTAGCCAGACTATCATTACCATGGAGGACCGGTGTGCTGGGAATTAGTGTCACAAACGCTTACAACAGCCGAGGAAAGCGGCTACTGCAGAACACTCACTTGGAACTCAGTCATTCTACTGAATGTAACAACACGGAGATTCTGGCATGCACTTGCGGCTATTGAGATAGTGTTACTAAGGAAGCAGTCAAAATTAATCCAGTAACCTTGTCAATAGTGATGCAGGTTTTTACTTAAATCTTGCGTGAAATGTTATTTCACTTGTTAAAAAGCAAAGGAACACATGCTACCTCATTAATTGCTTAGTACTTTTCACCAACAGTAACTTCTGCCTTCGGTCATCTTCGGTGTGTGGTTCTGGCAGTGTACACAGTGTATGTGTTTGTGTGTGTGTGAGTGTGTGTGTGTGTGTCTGTTTGTGTGTGTGTGTGTGTGTGTGTGTGTGTGTGTGTGTGTGTGTGTGTGTGTGTGTGCTGTGTGTGTTTGTGTGTGTGTGTGTCTGTGTGTGTTTGTGTGAGTGGGTAGGCGTGTGGGAGGATGAGTTGCGTATTTCGGGAATTGCTTTGAAAACCGAGGTTATAATTTCGCTTGCACAGCGCTTGCTTGCTGCTGTTTTGCCTTGAAAATGGCGGGGTGGTCATGTGTCGAAATATCGGCGATGGTCGACGACGTCACCTCGCAGCAATCCAGTAAATTATCTGAACAGATAAGTGGACGATTACAGTACAAATGTGAGGAGCTTTACAAATATAGTGTTGCAGAAAATTGGTGGAGATTAGGTTTAACAGCGCAACTTGATCTAAAGAAAAAATGACTGTTTGGATACATCTTCAGTTTAGCAATCGAGAGGAACGTAGATGGTTAGAGCGGTCATAGTATGACAGCTGGTCTTTGATTCAAATGGATGTAAACTGCTGTTGCTGTACAGCGATGAAATAACATACACAGGATAGGATAGAGAAGAGAGATTCATATATAAGGTCATACGATTGAAGACCACGACGATAACATCTCAGCGTGCATTTTCCTCAATATTTTAAACATCTGTAGAGCTGTTGTAAATATATACTTGAACAAATAAACGATTACTTAGCGTAAAACTTCGGGCACAGTACCAAAACTCCTGACATGCTACATTATTAGCATCACCGAGAAGAACCAGGTATTTGTCATTATTGCATATTTGTGGCCAAAAAAGAAATAGGAAATGGCTCTGAAACGGAGTAGGAAGAACTAAAAGTGAAATTGGATGTTTTTCTCAAACTGCAAGGAAACTGTGTGTGATGTGATGGTCTTAAACTACTTTAGAATTTCAAATGATGCCACTAGTGGGCGATGCACAGTAAAAACCAAGTCTGTAAATCTAGAAACTCTTCATACATAATGTTACAAGCATTGTTTGTGATAAATCATACTCTACCACAATGAACAATATATTCATCACGTGGGAAAATGAAGACTATAGATATACACTCTAAGACATATTAAACTACGCACCACTATCCGAATGTACAGACAAACCACTGATTACAATTTCAGAAAAATTGGGTGATTTATCCAAGGGAGAGAGAGCTACACAAATTGCGTAAGTCAATAACGCGTTGATCCACCTCTGGCCCTGATGCAAGCATTTATTCGGTTCGGAATTGATTGACGGAGTTAGTGGAGGGCCCAGTGAGAGATATCGTGCTACATTCTGTCCAACTGGCCTGTTACATCATCAAAATCCCGATGCTCTCGACGACACTCTTACAGCACAGCAACAATCTGCACCCAGTGCTGTTTCCTTTCATGGAAGGCCAATTTCTAAAGCTCTTTCTCTTAAACAAATCATCCAAATTTGTTTGAAATAGTAATCATTAGTTTATCCTCACATGTTCATCACAACTACCGATTTCCGTGCCATTCGGATGATTCCTTCATGGTGCTTCGTTTTTTTTGTTTTTTTTTTTCGTTGGATTGTATAAGAGAAAATAGGAAAAACTTTAGTGATGGTAATAGTTAGCTAGACGGTTTCGCTACATATGCGGGTATGGTTTTTTAAGGTCTATGACAGAAATTAATATTATTTGATGATATGTATTAAATATGAGATACTTACACTGGACTGTGACATTGCCAACTGTCTTAAAAGTTAAAGATGTCTGGTGGATCAGCTACATGAATTATACATTGCAGATATTACAATCTTACATGCATGGAATGTTCTGTTTTGGTCTGCAACTGGGTAATTTCAGTTACACTTTACAAAACCAAATTATGGAATTGTTAACACTATGTTAACTATAAGAGCACAATAGTGTGCCCATTGTAGGTAACACAATTCGAAGAGTCGTTTCTTCCAAATCTCAGATTTCGCGGTGGCCAAGTGGTTAACTGCAAGACTACAGACCCACAGGTCTGCGTTTCTACACCAGTTTAGAAGCAAGATTTTCATCTGGCGATTATATCTTCTTTCACTTTTGGCAGTATTTGTTAATGTGCAGTACGCTGAGTTTCATCGTGGACTGGATTCCACGCTACACTTTAGGACGTCAGTAACCGGCTGATTCACTCAGTTCAAAGCTCGGAGACAGACGAGGACATCACATCTCCAACATGCCAAGTAAATCACTGAGGTGTTCAGACCATCCTCCTGGATGATGACAGCTTACGCTGAGACAAACGGAACATTGGCATGCAAGCTCTAACTGGAGTGCTTAAGTGCTCATCGTTAGCAGGCGATGATCGCTCTGTCAGCGGCATTGACTAACAGCACGCGATAGACTGCAGTAGCGTATGAACAGCTGTGTAATCGTGACCCGCGGTGAGGGTCTCGAAGCTTGAAGTGACACGATCCGTCTAAGAAGCGTAAGCGTATTTCAACGACATACTGAGTTAGACTCGACGTTCGAAATTAAATGAGCTTCGCTGCTTATGGATCACAAATCACTTTGTTTCCAAAATATTTTAGCTGCAGTTTCGCCTATGCGGAGTATTAGATCGGAAGTGGGCAAGAGATACCACAGTATAGCCTCACAGCAACTTGCATCAATCTCTGGAGACAGATTAGTTATTCTTAGTTACATAAAAATTGTCTTTTGAAGATTTATTCTCACTCTTATCACTTTCTCATTGATTAGGTATAGTACTTTCACTGATGAACAACTTAAACTTCCCTTCCTTCAGGAAATATTAAAATAATCTGTATTTAATTCAGTCAGTCGTAATATTTAAAAACCAGACATCACTGTAAAATTTCAGTTTTTTGTCGTATTGGCATTTTACTTTTAATTCAGTAGTATCAGATCGGTGAAGTACTCATCCAGTACACATTATTTTAAATTAATCTCTTTCAGTTATTTTTAGGCTTATTCGCCGTAAAGAGACATTTATAGTTTTCAAATAACAATTTCTAAACGGTTTACTTTTCATTTTACTTTTACTTTTACTTTTAATTTAGTAGTATCAGATCGTTGTAGTACTCACCGACTACGCAATTTTTAAATTAATTTCTTTTAGTTATTTTAGGCTTCATTACCTTAAAGAGACATTTCTAGTTTAGAAATAACAATTTATAATCGGTTTACTTTTCATAAGAGCGGGCAACATACGCCATGCATGAAAACGTTAAATCAAGTTAAAACATTATTCTTACTAAACAGGATAGACGGAGGACATCGAAAAGATTCTAAGAACGGCAGCTTGTTTTCTATCATTGCGAAATAGGGTAGAGAGTGTCACGGATATGATACACGAGTCGTCGTGGCAATCATAACATAGCAGTTTTTCATTGCGGCGAGATCTTTTCAAGCAATTTCAACCTTTATCGTTCTCCTCCGAATGCGAAAACATGTTGTTGATACCCATCTAAGTAGGGAGATATAATCGTCGATATAAAATAAGAAAACTCAGCTCCCAAAGAAAAATTAAAGTCTTCATTTCCTCCGCGCACTGTTCGAGTGTGGAACGGTAGAAAAATCGAGTAAAAGTGGTTAGATAAACCCTCTTACAAGCACTTAAGTGTGAAATCCAGAGTAATCATGCTGATGCAGATATATGTGTGAAGCAGACGTGACTGAATCAGTAGTGATACAAAAATTACGTAGGTATTTTGTCGCTTTGAACTTTCACAAACAACTTTGGATTTCTCCAGAAAGTTTGTAACACCTACTTTTGACCTATATTGTATCCGTATCGAAACTTCTGTGTGAATTTGTAGTATTGCTCATCTATGATGTATCTGTCATGGAAGTTCTTTGACTATATATACATGTTTCAGTTGTTTGAAACTTTTTTGTGATGATTAAATTATGCTTGTGGATTTGAATAATAAATGGAACGATTGTTATGTAATGTACTATAAATGACTTGGTCCATAGTCAGGGAACATAAGGTTGAATGAAAAGATGTAGAGAAGCCCCACAGCTACGAAAGTAGCCTGGCGGAGCGGAAAAGGTGTGATAGGCGCACAAGTGGCAACTCGCCCTTTGTGACGCGTAAGGAGTCTGAGATGAGCAGTGCTGTGGTTAACATCTCGCTAGTAGTAGTGGATCATTGTGGCTCATATTTTTTGGAATTTTGAGGACAGAAGAGGGTAAGGGCAGTATTTATGGGCCCCTGATACTGCGTTTGGTGATACCATTATCATGGCATGGTTTTTGGCCCTATAAAAACATTATTTGGACGCCAAGAAGATCAATAATAGGGCGAGGCCAACAGTACTGCCATGATTCCAATCGCCACCATGTTAACAGCCACTGAAAATTATGCCACCAGTGCCACCAGCCTTCCACTAAGTTGTTTATATTGGGCACTCTGTAACTGGACCAGGTATTTGTGAAATTCAGTCGATTTTATAATAATACAGTAATAATAAAATTTTATAATAATAAAAACTATCTTACACCTGTGATTATCCCAGATCACAAACCTGGACAGGAATTTTATCCTAGTGAATTTGATTCCGAGTGTCCTAATTTATTATGAGGAAGTGGCTGAACTAGAATTTAATGTTGAGTTGTCATCTGCACAGCCAATTATATTTTTGATAATGCCAAAAGACTGCATATGAAAGCACATTTGTTATTGAAAGAGTTAGTTTGTTGTGCATTACTTAATCAATAATATTGATAAGAATACTTACCATTTCTCATACATATTGGGGTAGATTTGTTAATGAGCATGGTTCTTCAAACCATGAAAGTACTACGCTAGATATTTAATGAACCAATACAAAGGCTCCTTCAGAGCCAGTGGATTTAGATTTTCAATCTGTTTAGTTGATTCAAACCGACTTGAAGACAGAACTATTTACTCTGTTATCTACTCTAATGCAAATCAGTTAATGCACAGGCATAGAGACCCTGTACTAAGCAATGAAGTAACAGAGTATAATCATTAGCAGAACCCCTGATTTAAATTCAGAATCATTTCGCGTTTTTCGCTATTCAGTATTGGTACTAGTTTCATGTGTGACGGTAATTATTTGTATAAACTATTGCATTTATTTTATTTAAGGTACGTGTTGTTGAGAGGCATATGTTGCTGTTTAATATCTTATTGACCATATGTTTATCTGGCGTACTAGTAATTAGCACATTTATCTGCAAGATTAGGTTACTGTGTTGTAGTATGAATAGATACAAGGAAAGAGTTTAATGTGCGTATGTCGAGGATGATTAGGTTAGCCTTAGCACTACCTTCTCCTTTATCATTTTGCTTTACACAAGAATGTCTAATTAGGCTGGCGACCGGTTTTAATATCTAATGTTACTACTTGCTTCAGTGCTGGGAGAACGTCTGTTCCTGACCAGTCAGTTACTGTTGGTTATTCTCTGCTGGAGTGTTCCTTTGCACACAAAGTTAAATAAGTTAGAACACGTATAGATATAGTAAAAACTGATAGAAGCCGACTTATGGAACGATCAACTTGGATTCTGCAAAAATTGAGGAACACGCGTGATAATACCTACCCTACGACTTCTTTTAGAAGATAGGTTAACGAAAGACAAGCCTACGTTTATAGCATTTGCAGACTTAGAAAACTCTTTTAACAATATCGAATGAAATACTGTGTTGGAAGTTCTGAAGGCAGCGTGGGTAAAAAAACAGGAAGCGAGTGGGTATTTGCAACTATTACAGGAGACAAATGGCAGTTACAAGAGTCGAGGGGTATGAAAGGGAAGCATTGGTTAGGCACAGAGTGAGACAGGGCTCTAGCATGTCCCCCGCGTTATTCGACCTGTACAGTAAGCAAGCAGTGAAGAAAAGAGACAAAGAAAGAAATTGTAGCTAGTATGAATTGAAGTTCAGCGAATACAAATAAGAACTTTGAGGTTTGTCGATGACATTCAAATTCTATCAGAGACAACAAAGGACTTGGAAGTGCTGTTGAAAAGAATGGACAGGGTCTTGAAATTAATATATAAGGTAACAATCAACTCAAGCACAACAGGCATAATGGAATGTAGTCGAGTTAAGTCGGGTGCTGCGGAGGCAATTAAATTAGGAAACGAGACACTAAAAGTAGTGGATTAGTTTTGCTATTTGGGCAGCCTCGTAACTGATGATGGCCGAAATGGACTCGATATAAAACGTATAATGGCAAAGGCTAGAACAGCGTTACATCTTTCCAGTAGGTATTTCTCTGGAGTGTAGGTATGTATGGAAGTGAAACATGGACAATAAACAATTTAGACAAAAAGGGAATAGAAACTTTTGAAATTTGGTGCTACAGACGTATTCTGAAGATTACTTGGGTTGAACGCGTAACGAATGAGGAGGTGTTGAACAGAACTGGGGAGACAAGAAATTTGCAGAACAATTTCACTACAAGAAGGGCTCGGTTGATAGAACACATTCTGAAACATCAAAGGATCGCCGGTATAGAATTTCAGGGAAGTGTATGTTTGTCTTGGTGGGAAGGGGGGAGGGTATGAAAATCTTAGAGGGAGGCCAGAAGATGAATAATGTAAACTGACTGAGAAGGATGTAGGCTGCAGTAGTTTTTCACGGATAAAGAGGCTTGCACGTGGTAGAGCAGCATGGGGAGCTGCGTAAAACCAGTCTTCGCACTGAAGACCACAACAACAACATATTAATGATTTTACTTTTGTGTAGAGAGACAGTCATATAAAACTTTTGAAAACATATATCCGCCACTTGACTGTACAACAGGTTTAATTTCACATTCAAATATTACTGTGCTTACGTGAATAACATAAATCTATCTACATCTACATCTGTATCCCGAAAGCCACTTGCGGTGTGTGGTGGAGGGTACTTAGTATAACACTGTCACTTGCCCCTTTTGTTGTTGCATTTACTAAAAGTTCGCAGGAGAAACGACTGCCGGTAAGCCTCGGTGTGGGCTCGAATCTCTATACTTTTATCTTGAAGGTTTTTTCGCGATACATACGTAGGAAGAAGTAAAGTATTTGTTGACTCTTCTAAAAACGTACGCTCTCAGAACTTTAACAGTAGACCAAACGGTGACGCAGAACGCCTCGTCATTGGAGTTAGATGACCATTTGCGGGATGCTTTCGCTCTAGCTAAAACTACTTGTAAACAAATGTGCTGCTCTTCTCTGTATCCTATCTATCTCTATCAGTACCACCTAGTGAGGATCCCATACTGACGAGCAATATTCAGTAATGGTTGAATTAGGCTTTTGTGAACTACCTCTTTTGCTGCTGGACTAGATTTCCTGAGGGCTCTTCCTACGAATACCAGTGTGGCATCAGTGTTTCTTGCGATACGTTTTATGTGGACAGACCACTTTCAGTGCCTCATTAAGCATTCTCCTAGATATTTTATTGCAATAACTGCTTCCAGTGATTGTTCTGCAATCGTTCAATCATGCAATAGTAAATCTTTCTGTCTATGTCTACATTCGTTTATGCTGAGTAGATTCTCACGCCCAGCTCCAAGGGGTTTATTCTATGCAGTTCGTCCCTGCATTATGCTACAATTTTCTAGCATTGCGACTCGTCTGCATGCAACAGCATCACCCGTGCAAAGCCTCTAGTGATGACTAATATATCGGTGAAAAGTAATGGACCTATAATACACCCTCTGGTACGTCCGAAGTCACTTTTACGACTGAAGACTTCTTTTCATTGAGAATGACGTGCTGTGTTCTATTTGCTACAAACTCTTCAGTCCAGTCACACGGTTGGTCTGACATTCCGTAAGCTCATATTTTGTTCGTTAGGCAGCAGCATGGAACTGTATGGAGTACCTTACGTATGTTAAAGAACATTGCATCTATATGATCGCTAGTATCTACCGCCTCCTGGGTCTCGTGGATGTACAGAGCGAGTTGGGCCTTACAAGATCGTTGTTTTCGGAACCCAAGTTGATTCCTACAGACGAGATATTCCGTCTTCAGAGATGTCATAATAAGAAACCGTCAATCATGTTCCAAAATTCTACAACAGACCGACGTCAGAGATACAGGCCTGTAGTCCTGCGTGTCCGTTAGACGACCTTTCTAGAAACGGGAATGACCTGAGATTTTCTCCAATCATCAGGAACACTTCGCTCTTCCAAAGACATGCTGTGCACTGCTACTAGAAGACGGGCAAGTTCTTTTGCATAATCCATGTAGATTTCAGCTGCTTTACTATCCTTTCGTCATTCATTTCGATATGAGTCATTTTGTTCTTCGTACAACGATTTAAAGGAGCACTATAGCGTGGTCTTCCTCTGTGAAACAGTTGCAGAAAAAGCCATTAAACATCTTGGCTTTTTTGTGTCGTCCTCCATTTCAGTGCCATTATGGCTACCGAGTGCGTGAACAGGTGACTTCGATCCGTCAACTGATTTAATGCAAAACCAAAACTTCTTACGACACTCTATAAAGCTGATAGGCAGAGCTTTAATTTCTAATTCGCAGACTGTTTCATAGGTAGTTCTCCTTGCGTTAATTTTGGCGTCTTTTAATTGTTGTACTTCTGTGAGGCTTTGGCTGGTTTTATTTCAGCAGTGAAGCTCTCTTTGCTTTCTTAGAAGACGTCGAAGTTGGCTTTCGATCCACGACAAGTGCTATCCATAACTCAAAACTTCGTTTGCTACATGCTGTACCTGTCTAAAGCGTATACTCTGTCTAAATCATGCTCTTAAACTCTATGTATTGATACATAGCGTTGTTAGTGATGAAGATGAAATTTTAATGTTGACGCTCATCTAAGACCTTCACAAGTTAGTTCTCTGATTAACTGCTCAATGTAATTTTCCGATAAGGCATTCAAAACAATTTTAGGACGAATTTTGTAAAAGATGAGGGAATGTTGCCAAGCAAAACACTATTAGAGAGAAGAATAAAATTTTTGAGCTCTCTGGAAAGACATCCAGGTACAGAGCATCTGCCAAAAACGAAATCATTGCGTAACGAGTGTAAACATTCGCGTGTCCGGAACACAAAGAAGCAAGGAGCACATTGCCAGAGACTGAGAGGGAGAGAGAGAGTTAGGAACGCCCGATTCCGCACAATGGCATTATTGCAAAGGAGGAATAACGATATTATGTTAATGAGGTAGTGTGGAGTAATTACACGCACAGTTCACCTTTAGAACTGGGGCTGAGTTTTACGGAGCATATGGAACTATTACTACACGTTGATGAGGGGTGCTGTGCATTTCTCCGGCTTGAATTTCTGGATGAACATCGTGCTCTCGTATGATCGAGCTTAGTGGAACTTTGTTTCCATGGGAGGAGACAGCTGCTAGCGAAACAGTGTCGAAGGGTGCACCTGTCATAAACGTGCTGCCAGAGAAACTGTGTACGAGTGCAATAGAGATTAATTCGTGTTGTTGTTGTGGCCTTCAGTCCTGACACTGGTTTGATGCAGCTCTCGATGCTACTCTATCCTGTGCAAGCTTCTTCATCTCCCAGTGCCTACTGCAGCCTACATCCTTCTAAATCTGCTTAGTGTATTCATCTCTTGGTCTCTCTCTATGATTTTTACCCTCCACACTGCCCTCCAATGCTAAATTGGTGATCCCTCGATGTCTCAGAACATGTCCTACCAACCGATCCCTTCTTCTAGTCATGTTGTGCCACAAGCTCCTCTTCTCCCCAATTCTATTCAATGCCTCCTCATTAGTTACGTGATCTACCCATCTAATCTTCAGCATTCTTCTGTAGCACCACATTTCAAAAGCTTCTATTCTCTTCTTGTCTAAGCTATTTTTCGGCCACGTTTCACTTCCATACATGGCTACACTCCATACAAATACTTTCAGAAACGACTTCCTGACATTTAAATCTATACTCGATGTTAACAAATTTTTCTTCTTCAGAAACGCTTTCCTTCCCATTGCCAGTCTACATTTTATATCCTCTCTACTTCGACCATCATCAGTTATATTGCTCCCCAAATAGCAAAACTCCTATTCTACTTTAAGGGTCTCATTTCCTAATCTAATTCCCTCAACATCAACCGACTTAATTCGACTACATTCCATTATCCTCGTTTTGCTTTTGTTGATGTTCACCTTATACCCTCCTTTCAAGACACTGTCCATTCCGTTCAACTGCTCTTCCAAGTCCTTTGCTGTCTCTGACAGAATTATAATGTCATCGGCAAACCTCAAAGTTTTTATTTCTTCTCCGTGGATTTTAATACCTACTCCGAATTTTTCTTTTGTTTCCTTTATTGCTTGCTCAATATAAAGATTGAATAACATCGGGGATAGGCTACAACCCTGTCTCACTCCCTTCCCAACCACTGCCTCCCTTGCATACCCCTCGCCTCTTATAACTGCCATCTGGTTTCTGTACAAATTGTAAATAGCCTTTCGCTCTCTTTATTTTACCCTTCCCTGTAAGATAAGTCGTAGGATCAGTATTGCCTCACATGTTCCAACATTTCTATGGTATGCAAACTGATCTTCCCAGAGGTCGGCTTCTATCAGTTTTACATTCGTCTGTAAATAATTCGCGTTAGTATTTTGCAGCTGTGACTTATTAAACTAATAGTTCCGTAAATTTCACATCTGTCAACACCTGCTTTCTTTGGGATTGGGATTATTATATTCGTCTTGAAGTCTGTCTCATACATCTTGCTCACCAGATCTTAGAGTTTTGTCAGGACTGGCTCTCCCAGGGCCGTCAGTAGTTCCAATGGAATGTTGTCTACTCCCGGGGCCTTGTTTCGACTCAGGTCTTTCAGTGCTCTGTCAAATTCTTCGCGCTATATCATATCTCCCAATTCCTCTTCATCTACATCCTCTTCCATTTCCATTAAATTGTCATCAAGTACATCGCCCTTGTATAGACCTTCTATATACTCCTTCCACCTTTCTGCTTTCCCTTCTTTGCTTAGAACTGGGCTTCCATCAAAGCTCTTGTTACTCATGCAGGTGGTTCTCCTTTCTCCAAACGTCTCTTTCATGTTCCTGTAGGCAGTTTTTATCTTACCCCTAGTGAGATAAGTTTCTACATCCTTAGATTTGTCCTCTAGCCATCCCTGCTTAGCCATTTTGCACTTCCTGTCGATATCATTTTTGTGACGTTTGTATTCCTTTTTGCCTGCTACATTTACTGCATTTTTATATTTTCTCCTTTCACCAATTAAATTCAATATTTCTTCTGTTACCCAAGGGTATCTACTAGCCCTCGTCTGTCTACGTATTTGATCCTCTGCTGCCTTCACTATTTCATCCCTCAAAGCTACCCATTCTTCTCCTACTGTATTTCTTTCCCCCATTCCTGTCAATTGTTCCCTTATGCTCTCCCTGAAACTCTGTACAACCTCTGGTACCTTAAGTTTATCCAGGTCCCATCTCCTTAAATTCCCACCTTTTTGCAGTTTCTTCAGTTTTAATCTATAGTTCATAACCAATAGATTGTGGTCAGAGTTTACACCTGCGCCTGGAAATGTCTTACAATTTAAAATCTGGTTCCAAAATCTCTGTCTTACCATTATATATTCTATCTGAAACCTTTTAGTATGTCCAGGGTTCTTCCATGTATACAACCTTCTTTCATGATTCTTGAACCAAGAATTAGCTATGATTAAGTTATGCTCTGCGCAAAATTCTACCAGGCGGCTTCCTCTTTCATTTCTTAGCCCCAATCCATATTCACCTACTATGTTTCCTTCTCTCCCTTCTCCTACTGACGAATTCCAGTCACCCATGACTATTAAATTTTCGTCTCCCTTCACTACCAGAATAATTTCTTTTATCTCATCATACATTTCATCAATTTCTTCGTCATCTGCAGAGCTAGTTGGCATATAAACTTGTACTACTGTAGTAGAAGTGGGCTTCGTGTCTGTCTTGGCCACAATGATGCGTTCACTATGGTGTTTGTAGTAGCTTACCCGTACACCTATTTTTTATTCATTATTAAACCTACTCCTGCATTACCCCTATTTGATTTTGTATTTACAACCCTGTATTCACCTGACCAGAAGTCTTGTTCCTCCTGCCACCGAACTTCACTAATTCCCACAATATCTAACTTTAACCTATCCATTTCCCTTTTTAAATTTTCTAACCTACCCGCCCGATTAAGGGATCTGACACTCCCCGCTCCGATCCGTAGAACGCCAGTTTTCTTTCTCCTAATAACAACGTCCTCCTGAGTAGTCCCCGCCCGAAGATCCGAATGGGGGACTATTTTTCCTCCGGAATATTTTACCCAAGAGGACGCCATCATCATTTAATCATACAGTAAAGCTGCATGCCCTCGGGAAAAATTACGGCTGTAGTTTCCCCTTGCTTTCAGCCGTTCGCAGTACCAGAACAGCAAGGCCATTTTGGTTAGTGTTACAAGGCCAGATCAGTCAATCATCCAGACTGTTGCCCCTGCAACTACTGAAAAGGCTGCTGCCCCTCTTCAGGAACCACACGTTTGTCTGGCCTCTCAACAGATATCCCCCCGTTGTGGTTGCACCTACGGTACGGCTATCTGTATCATTGAGACACGCAAGCCTCCCCACCAACGGCAAAGTCCATGGTTCATAGGGGGGATTAATTCGTGGGATAACATAATAAAAGGTACTGGAAAATTGATCTGGGTCAGAGTAGGTATGTTTGTACAAAGCAAACTGTTGTGCAGGGTAGAACCATTGGACTACGACAAGGAATTAAGTAGGTCAAACTGTATGGTGTGCTGGAGTGTAGTAAGTGTTATGGATAGAGATGGAGAATGGTTCCTATGAGTTGTGACATTTTTGTTAAGGACAAGGTTAGTCTACCAAAGAGCCTAATAATACCAAGTTCTAGTGTCCCAGAGGGAGATGATATTGATCATCATAGTCACAAGCATATCGTTAGCAATTCTGCACTACATGAGATTCACAGATTTGTTTGGACTGATGCGGCAGGTGCTAGTGACATAAAAGAAAAAATAACACAAGGTGTCGACAGAAAACAACACACCAGTGTATAATACATCATACAGGGTCTGGAACATATAGAAACATTGACGCAGGTATTCATTGACCAACAGTCATCTAATGGAACCAATGAACGTAGTGGCAGTCCCTATATGACAAACATGCTCCAATAAAGACCAGAAAAGTAAAAAGGCAACCTGCACCGTGGCTGACTGATGAACTAAAACAGCTCATGAATCTCAGAGATGCTGCACATCGAGCATACAAGATACACCCTACACCTGAAAATCATGCTGTATACAAGCAGAAACGAAACAAAGTCAGTCAAGCGGTGAGAAACGCTAAGCTCAGACATGCCCGTACATTAGCTGACAATAGATGTAGACCAGCTATCCTGTGGGAAAATCTCCGTAGTCTCGGTTTAGGCAAAATAAAAGTTGCAGAAAATCACATGGTCCCAGCTGAAGAACTTAACCGATTCTTCACATTACCTACAACCAAAATTGAACCGCAAAAAAAACAGAGAATCATTGATTACTTCATGGGGATGAACGACTGTAGCAAAGAAAAATTCTATCTACAGCACGTCACTTGCAGTACTGTCAAGAAAGCCATAATACGGATTAGATCAGCATCTACTGGACATGATAGTATCACTATCCAGATGGTAAAACTTATTATTGACCAACTACTGCCCTCTATAACAGACGTTTTCAACGATTCATAAATCACAAGTGTTTTCCCTGAGGCCTGGAAACTGGGACAAATTAAGCCACTGCCTAAAAAGGACATCGCCACAGCACCCTCTGACTACCGCTCCATCTGCCTTCTTCCTGCACTATCAAAGGCCTTAGAATATATAGTTCATGACCAGCTCACCAACTACCTAACTACTAACAACCTACTAGACGAATAGCAATCAGGTTTCTGTAAACATCGAAACACAACATCCGCTCTGATAAAGGTGACAGATGACCAGAAATTTGCCATGGACAGACAAGAAGCGACTATCATTTGCTTCTTAGATTTCAGCAAAGCGTTTGATACTGTCGACTTCGACATCTTACTGGCCAAACTTAGCGGTCTAGATTTCTCACCAAGTGCAGTGCAATGGTTTCGCTCATACATGACGTCTCGTCAGCAACGCGTCCTGTCTGGGAATATAAAACCACAATGGCGGCAGGTAGTGTTAGGCGTTCCCCAAGGCTCAGTGTCAGGTCCTATACTCTTCTCTCTGTATGTCAATGATGTGTCATCGGTTCTGACCTATTGCAAATAACATATGTATGCTGATGACCTTCAGTTGTATCTAAGTGCGAAACCAAGCAATCCCCAGAAAGCTATTGAAAATTTCAATACTGACCTCGATGCACTGTCAAAATGGGCACAGGACATAGGTCTAAAACTAAACCCATCTAAAAGCCAAGCGGTACTTGTTGGTCACTCTAAGCTCATTAGCCAAAATCATCGGGAATCCGTACCACCTCTTATCCTAAATGGAACAAATATTGACTTCTCTCCCTCAGCAAAGAGTTTGGGAGTAATAATAGATGAAAATCTAAATTGGACAGAGCACGTAACTGCAGTATGCAAAAAAGGATCAGCATCCCTTCATGTCCTACGATATTTTAAAAACTCTTCCCTTTCGATCTGAAAAAGAAATTAGTACAAACGCTTATACTCCAAATCATTGACTACAGTGATATTATCCTACAAGGCCTCTCTCAAGAAAATTCCCGACGTCTAGAACTGGTCATGAATGCCTGCGTCCGATATATCTGTGACGTTCGACTTTTTGATCACATTTCGCCAGCATATGCAAAATTGTCCTGGCTGCGTGCAGAAAAACGCAGAGATTTCCATACACTCTGTCTCATCTACTGCCTTATAAATGTACACTGTCCCTCGTATCTCTCCTCGTCCCTAACGCTCATGTCGGAATAACATGACAGAAACACGCGTTCCCATTATAATAAAATCCTCTCCGTTCCACTGCATCGCTCAGTCACCTTCTCCAAGTCCTTTACAGTAGCGGGAACCCGACTGTGGAATAACCTCCCTCGTTAAGTTAGAGAACTTAAAAACATGTCCGACTTCAAAAAACAGGTAATGAAGTATTTACTTAAGCAACAGTAATGCCTTCCTCTGTACATGAATGCACTTCACCTCATTACTTCCCTCTTTCCCCCTCCTTAAATCTCCCTTCCCCAAAACTCGCTATACTAGTAAACATCTACTTTACACGCCAAGATATTATGTACATCTGCACAAACCTTCATTACTATTGCCAATCCTTCTCATGTTTGTCATTATTATTTGATTTTTTGTTACTGTTATTATTATTGCTTTTATCATAATCTGTATGTATAGCACCTGTTGTAAAAATACTGCCAGCATTTACTTTATTAGATCTTAGTCATGTTTATCATTATTATTTGATTTTTTTACTGTTATTATTATTGCTTTATCATAATCTGTATGTATAGCACCTGTTGTAAAAATACTTCCGCGTTTACTTAATTAGGTCTTAGTCACTACTCTTTATTCAAATTGTCACTAGAGTAAGCTAATTTTCTCATTTAAACTATGGTCATGATGTAACTCTGATGTGTGAAATGCTGCATGTGTGGAACACTGGTCCGATGTAAGAGAGGGCCAGATGGCCCTAATCTGATCAGGTTAAATAAAAAAAAAAAAAAATATAGTGTGATCATTGTCACCAAGCCCAGCAGATCATCATTTGACACCAAGAAGTAAAGGTTCTGTCACGATTATCACTACCTCAATGCAAGAACACCTTCGGATATATACTGCGTTCCTAAAATTACGGAAACACTCAAGATTCGGGTCAATGTGGATACTTCAGAACCATGGCTCGGAAGACTGCCTATCACTAATTTGGATTAGTTCGAGAACAGGCTGAAGACAGCCTTTAGTACATCACGGGGCATTAACGGCACTGCAGGATCGGTTTGTGCTGAAGAATGCACTAGCTACATTCCAGAGAATTGGGATGGAGTGCTTCCGCGACTGAAAGCTTAAAAATGTATGGTCTAGCCTTACGAAATAACTAAGCTATGGAAGAACACATGAGACGACTGGAAGAAGTACTTAAAATACTTCAAGCAGCATGTCCGCACTCAGTGCTGGTAAGTGCCAATTTGCTCAAATGAAAGTAAACTATCTCGGACATGTAATTCGTTAGGAATGTGTAAAAAGTACTCACAGCTAATATCAGCGATTCATGACTGTGTCCCACTGCAGACTATAAAACTGGTGCAATTTTTCTTGGACCTCTGTAATTATTATAGATAATTTGTGAGGGATCTTTTTCAAATTACTGAGCCTTTGAACAAATTATCAAACAAAAGAGTGAAATATGAATGAACAGCACAGTGTCGTGATGCATTGTTGCATTTGAGAAATTAATACTTTCATCAACATCAAGAGTTCATCCTATAGTGTGATATGAGCATAGAGGACGTAGTTGTGTTTCAAGTGAAATTGTGGCTGCTATTTATGGTATTACCTTCTTTCGATGTTATTCGAAAGAACAAGCGATTAAGACAGTTA
Source organism: Schistocerca piceifrons (assembly GCF_021461385.2). Classification (NCBI taxonomy): domain Eukaryota; kingdom Metazoa; phylum Arthropoda; class Insecta; order Orthoptera; family Acrididae; genus Schistocerca; species Schistocerca piceifrons. The sequence continues at coordinate 292,997,819 of NC_060144.1, read as the reverse complement.
CAGATCATGATTTCCGTAAGTGGCTGTTGTGATTAAAAGACCTTTCCAGTAGGTTGACATGGTGGGGCGAGTTTAATTTTCATGTGGTACATAGACCTGGAAAGAAGAACACAAACGAGGACACACAAAGCAGGAAGATTTGAGCTCTCGTAACACTGAGTAAAACTTGTCAGAGAGACAGAAGCCACCCTTAGAAAAGTCCCCTTAGAAAAATTATAAATGACTGTGCTTAAACTGACACACAATATTTTTAACGCAACGCAATCTGACTTTCAATAATCCCTACAAAAGAATGGCCCTGACTAACATTAACCTATACCTTTCACAGATCACTTACCTCACAAAAATCTTCGTTACTCTAACTACTGCAATACAGCAAGCGCCACTACTGCCAGCTAAATAAAAGATTCAAACTACTGAAGGCACTAACTGCTGATAGACATAGTTAGCAAATGAAAGATTTTGATAGAGAACAAGCAATGTATTTATCTTGAGAGTGTTCAAAAGTCATAATATGTGTATCAGTTCATGACATCCAGTCTTACAAATTTATTGTCTCTGATGGGCACACATCCATATCATCCGCTCTCAAAACTCCGCCATTTCTCTCCCCACATCCACCACTGCTGGCAGCTCACCTCCAACTGCGCAACGCTACGCGCTGTTCACATCCAGCTGCCCAACACTACAAAAGCCAACAACAATGCAAACTAGCCACAGACTCCACACAGCACAGCAAGTGATTTTCATACAGAACGCTACGTGGCGTTACCAATATAAAAATCTAAACAGCCTACTTACATAGACTGCCTGGCATTTATGCCGCAGACAGTGTTTCAGACATACAGTCTATTGCTATGCAGAAGCACGAAACGCAGGCAATGCGTTGAGGTTCCGGCTTCTTTTTGAAACGAAGTATTATGACAGTCACGTGACCGTCTGTTGATAGCTGATGACTGACGTAGAACAATAGATTGGTTCATAGCTGAGAAGTTTTCGCGGAGAAGCAGAAAACAAGATGAACAGTATGTGACAGATTGTGTGCCAGGTGCACAAATAGTGGATGTTAGTCTCCGGTATGTTCCATTGCAAATATTGAATATACCGTCGAAAGCTTCTGCAACGCTCAGATTGGATGTCCTTGGACCATTTAATACGAAAGCAGCTGATGGTAATAGTCCACTTTTCCCAGTTTGTAGCAATGGTAGCAATTCTGGTCCAGTGAGCAAGAACAGTGACAAAGGCGATGGTTAACTGGTGGGTGTTAACATTTGGCATTCCTGATACTGTAATTACAGGCCAGGGAACAAATTTTATTTCAGATCTGTTGGAGCAGTGATGTCGCCTGTTTCGTATACAAAAATTTTGCACTAGTTTTCCGTTCACAAGCAACTGGATGTTGCTAGAGGGTTCAACGCAAACTTTCTAAAACACTGAATCGTGAAACAATTAAGAAAGATTAGACAGAAGGTCAAATGGACAAATATAAAACACTCAAACGTGAGGAACGGATGGTGAAAGGCACTGGAAAATTGTCATTACATCGAATGGGTCTGTGAGTTTTAGTGACAAATCCTTTTACACCGAAGGGCAGTTTCCGAGTATCAGAGGCCTTACCAAGTAATACGCATAACATCACTAGTAAATGTGTAGATGCAGCTTCCAACAGAGTCATCTATTATTTCACATCAGCCAAGTCAGACCGCTCAGTGGATCAGTAGATGCTTTGCCACAGATTCCATCACCGCAGGTGGTAGAGATTAAAGTGTCTATGAGGGCAAAGAAGCTGGTAGTTAATAATGACAGGGATACACGCAGCACGCTGCAAGCACTTAGACCACGTGATAAATAAACAATATTTAGATTTTCCAGAATAAGATTTTCCATCTGCAGCGGAGTGTGCGCCGATATGAAACTTCCTGGTAGGTTAAAACTATGTGCCTAACCGAGACTCCAATTCGCGACCTTTGCTTTTCGCGGGTAAATGCTCTACCATCTGAGCTACCCAAGCACGACCCACGCTCCGTCGTGGCTGTGGCTAAGCCATGTCTCCGCAATATCCTTTTTTTCAGGAGTGATAGTCTTGCAGGGTTCGCAGGAGAGCTTCTGTAAAATTTGGAAGGTAGGAAACGAGGCACTGGCGGAAGTAAAGCTGTGAGGACGGGGCGTGAGTCGTGCTTGGGTAGCTCAGATGCTAGCCGGCACGGTAGCTCAGCGTGTTCGGTCAGAGAGCTGGTTGGCCTCCGTGATAAAAAAAAACTGAGTGGAACGATCAAGAAACGAACTTGAATGGCTGTCAGGTGACGTCCGCAACGACCAAACACAACGATGAAGTTTTAATCTGTCAGGAAGTTTCAATATTTAGATTGTTTTGTCTCGATATATATTATTGTCCTGTAGTCTCTGAACTACTGAGGTCCGTCCTGTTGCGTTTTGAAACTTTTTTCCTTGTTTTGTACTGGACAAGTTAAGAGTTCATGTAATTGTATTGTTTGGTAAAGTTTCTCTCATGCACATCCCTTTCTCACATTTTGCATGCCATACACAGGCAACTGAGTTCCACACTACTGCCGTCGCAGCAGTTTCTAACCAGACTGCGCAAAGCGCAACGCGACATTACAACAGTGTTATGGCATATAATAGAACTATATGAAGGCAGTTTGGCGTTGTTTTATCACATATCTCTAGTTGAAGTCCATACTGATGGTGGAAGGTTGAATGCGTCGGTACTTTTTCCGACAGCCGGCTTGAATGCCCACCTTCAATGATGTATTGAACATCATCACTAACTGATGATACCGAGCGAGGTGGGGCAGTGGTTAGACACTGGACTCGCATTCGGGAGGACGACGGTTCAATCCCGCGTCCGGCCATCCTGATTTAGGTTTTCCGTGATTTCCCTAAATCGCTCCAGGCAAATGGCAGGATGGTTCCTCTGGAAGGGCACGGCCGTCTTCCTTCCCCATCCTCCCCTAATTCGATGAGACCGATGACCACGCTGTCTGGTCTCTTTCCCCAACCAACCAACCAACCAACTGATGATATGGGCTGCAGTAGGAAAGCGGATCAGGGTACGAGCCAATGAAGTGCTGAAACAGACAAACATCGTCCGAACAGGCCTTGAAGGTCCAACGGTACCGACCGGCCGCCGTGTTTTTCTCAGCCCGCAGTCGTCACTGGATGTTCATACTGAGAGACATGTGGTCAGCTCATCGCACTCCCAGCCGTTGGCAGTTTTAGTGACCAGTGCCGCTACTTCTCAATGAAGCAGCTCCTCAGTTGGCCTCACAAGGTTTAAGTGCACCTCATTTGCCAACAGCACTCGGTATACCCGGATAGTGACCCATTCAAGTGATAACAAAGCCCGACAGTGCTTAACTCCAGTGATCTGACGGAATCAGTGTTACCGCTACGGCAAGGCCGTTGGCCTAGCGAAGAGAAAACAGTGTCAGAAAGCAAGGAAACTTAGCTTTAATGTCCTTGGGAGAGCTATGGGGCTGTCAGCAACAGAGCAGTACTGTCTGTGCAACTAGAGCGGTCCAGAACGACAAACAGCCATCTGAGGAGCAGCTGTTCGTGGGTAAATTTGCAGCAGCAGTGTCGGAGGGAAGTGCTAACCCCTATATGCATTTTCTGAGAATGAGCGCACATTCGATTAATGCAGCATTGATTTCAGATTTTTTTTCTTTATTTGAGTCATCAGCCCGCCACGAATTCCTTTCCTGCGTCAACCTTTTCATCTCAGGGTAGCACTAGCAACCTATTTATTAAGTCATTTGCTGCCTGTTTTCCAATCTCTGTTCTCCTCTGCAGTTTTTATCCAGTAGAGGTACCTCTAGTATAATAGAAGTTATTCTACGATGTGTTAACAGATGTTCTACCATACTGTCCCTTCTTCTTGTCAGTGTTTTACATATATTCCTTTCCTCGTCAATCTCTGTAGAACGTCCTCTTTCATTACCCTATCAGGCCATCCAATTTTCAACATTTATCTGTAGCATCGCCTCTCAAATGCTTCTTGATGCTTTTCTGTTCCTCTTTTCCCACAGTGCATGTCTCACTGCAATATAAAACTTTGCCCCAAACTTACGTTCCCTGAAATTACTTCCTGAAATTAAGAACTATGGCTGATATTAGCAGTCTTCTCTTGGCTAGGAATGCCAGTCCTAATCACCTTTTTATGTCCTCCTTCCTCCGTCCGACAGGGCTTATTTTGTTGCCTAGATAGCGGAATACCTTAACTTAATCTTCTTGGCGCTAATCAATTCTGGTGTTACGTTTGTCACTGTTCTCATTTCAGCTAATTCTCATTGCTTTCGTCTTTCTTCGATTTACTCACTAGCCTGTTCATTCCATTTAACAAGTACTGTAATTCTTCGTTACTTTCACTGTGGACAGCAAGGTTATCGCTGAATCTTAAGACTGATATCTTTTCTCCTTGAATTTCAGTCCCACTCTTGACCCTTTCTTTTACTTCCGTCATTGCTTCTTCGAAGTATAGATTGAAAAGAATGGGAGAAAAGAAAGAGCAGATTTCAAACATTTATTTCTCAAAAACTACAAATGATAGAAACACAATTCCAACGGTCCTTCACTCAATATGAGTACCAAATGTTACACAACAAATATCAAAACTGTACCTCAATATGAGCACCATTTGTTACACGACAAATATCAAACCGGTATCTCATTTCTTGCCACACACGACGCAACTGGTCTTTAGTTACCGAATTCACGGCCGCAACAATTCGATGTCGTACCTCTTGAAGAGTAGCGGGCATAGGTGGGACATAAACACAGTCCTTTATGTACCCCCACAAATAAAAATCGCAGGGAGTAAGGTCTGGTGACCTGGGAGGCCACAGACGATGACATTGATCTTGTGCTCCTGCTCTTCCAATCCACCGTCCTGGAATGGTGTTATTTAGGTACCGTCGTACAGGTTCAGAGAAGTGTGGTGGGGCGCCATCTTGCATGAAGATGAAGTGATTTGAATCTTCCTGAAGTTGAGGAAATAGCGTTTTCTAACATGTCCAGGTAAATGGTTCCTGTGATAGTTTTCTCCATGAAAAAGAAAGGTCCATAAACTTTGTTTACCGAAATTGCACAAAAGACGTTAACCTTTGGTGAGTCTCTTTCATGTTGAATAACGTCCCTCGGAGTTTCACTCGCCCAAATTCGTACGTTATGCCGATTAACTTTACCAGAAATGTGAAACGTTGATTCATCTGAAAAAATTAATCGTTCGGCAAAATTGTCCTCTTCCATGTCCTGTAGAATTGCAGTTGAAAATTCGAACCTTTTGTTGTGGTCGTCAGGACGCAATGCTTGCAATAACTGCAGTTTGTACGGCTTCATGTGCAGACGGTTACTCAGAACGCGCCATACCGTTGTTTTAGACATGTTTAGTTCGTGACTTGCCCGTGTCGTGGATTTTCTAGGGCTCCTTTCGTAAGCTGCACGGACACGCTCGACATTTTCATCCGATGTGCGTGGACGACCCGTGCTTTTTCGCTTGCAGATGCAACCATCTTCTACGAATCTGTGATGCCACTCATAAATTTGCTTATGACGAGGCGGCTGTTTGTTGAATTGACGGCGGAATGCACGTTGCACACCAACAATGGACTCTAACTTTGCAAATTGCAGCACACAAAATGATCGTTCCTGTGGTGTCGTCGCCATTTTCCTACAAACAAACGCCAGCGCCACTGCGGATTTGCATGGAACTTCTGCGCGGACCATTGAAAAACTTTGAACCTTTCTCTGACAAGAAACGTTTGAATTGTGTTTCTATCATTTGTAGTTTTTGAGAAATAAATGTTTGAAATCTGCTCTTTCTTTTTGAAACGCCCTGTACTACATCGCTGTCTTACAGCCTTTTTTTATCCGTGCACTTCGTTCTTGGTCTTCCTCTCATTTGTTCCCTCTTGGTCCTTCTACATATTGTATATTACTTGTCTTTCCACATAGCTTACCCCTGTTTTTCTGAGGACATCAAACCTATGAATGATTTGATTTTCCGTCAGTCTTGCTTCCTTATCGCCCTTAAAGTCAGAACTCCCTCTCTGGTGCCTCTACCTTTCCTAAAGCGAAACTGATCATCGTCTAACAGGTTCTCAATTTTCTTTTCCTTTCTTCTGATGCTGTTCTTGCGAGCGACTTGGACGCATTGGCTGTTAGACTGATTGTGCGATTATTCTATACTTGGAGTTTGCAATGTTCGGAATTGCGTGGACGATGATTTTCCGATAGTCACATGGTATAACGCCAGACTCATACACTCTAGACACCAACGTGGATATTACTTTTGTTGCCACATACCACAACGATATTAGAAATACCGATGGAATGCTACGTATCCCATCTGCCTTATTTGATCTTAAGTCTTCCTAAACTCTCTTAAATTCTGATTCTAATAATGGATACCCATCTCTTCTAAATCGAATCCTGTTTCTTCTTCTATCGTATCAGACAAATCTTCTTCCCCATAGAGGCCTTCAATGTACTCTTTCCACCTATCCACTCTCTCCTTTGGAATTAACAGCGGAATTTTCGTTGCACTCTTAATGTTACCAGCATTGTTTTTAATTTCACCGATGGTTGTTTTGACTTCCCTATATGTTGAGTCAGTCGTTCCAACAATTATTTCCTTTTCGATTTGTTCACAGTTTACGTGCAACCATTTTTGCTTAGTTTCCCTTAATTTCTTATTTGTTTCATTCCTGAGTGATTTGTGTTTATGTATTCCTGAATTTCTATGAACATTTTTGTATTTTCTTCTTTCATGAATCGACTGAAGTATTTCTTCTGTTACACATCGTTTTTTGCAGTTTCTATCTTCGTGCCTATGTTTTTCTTTCGTTTTTTTGTTACTGACCTTTTTTAGAGAAGTCCATTCCTCTCCAACTAAAGTGTGTACTAAGCTGTTCGTTATCGCAGTACCTATAGCCTCCTAGAATTTCAAGTGTATGTTCTCATACCTTAGCACTTCCATATCGCATATCTTTGGGCACTGTTTTTTCCTGATTAGTCTCTTAAATTTCAGCCTGCTCTTCAACACTGCTGAATTGTGATCGGAATCTGTATCAGATCCTGGGTACGTCTTACAATTCAGTATCCAATTTTGGAGTGTCTGCCAGACAATGGTGTAATCTACCAGAAATATTCCCATATCTCCCGGCGTTTTCCAAGTATACCTCCTCCTCTTGAACGTCCTGAACAGAGTATTCACTGTTGCTACCTGAAATTTATTCCAGAACTCAAATAGTCTTTCCCCTCTCTCATTTATAGTGCGATTCCCATATTCTCCAGAAACCTTCCGTCTACTCCTTCCCCTATAACCACATTCCATTACCCACAGACAATCACATTTTCTCCCTATATGTACTAAATTACTCGTTCAGTATCCTCATATAGTTTCTCTCTCTCTCTCTTCATCTTTGGCTTTCGACGTCGACATGTACACCTGAACAATTGTTTTTGGTGTTGGTTTGCAGTCAATTCTTATGGGAACAACCGTATCGCTGAACAATTCACAGTAACACACTCTCGGCACTGCTTCCCCATTCATAACATATCTTACTCCTGTTATATCATTCTCTCCTGCTGTTGATATTACCTTGAACTTGTTTGATCAGAAATCCTTGTCTTCTTTTAATGTTGTCTGGATTTTTAATGTGAGTGCAAGTAATATTGAGTTATTAAGTGAAATAGTAAATCGATGCATTAGTAAATGTAGAGTAAAGACTCACATGGGAATAGGTGTAATACGTTTAGGAATCATGTGTAAGGTATTACGCTCTGTGGAATTAGCTTTAACTATATGGAAAAAGCAGCCAACGATGGGCAAACTAACGATGAGGCTGGTAACATGTACATTTGTTAGTAAGAGGGAAGATCTAAATGCGCCGGCCGGAGTGGCCGAGCGGTTCTAGGCGCTACAGTCTGGAACCGCGCGACCGCTGCGTCGCAGGTTCGAATCCTGCCTCGGGCATGGATGTGTGTGATGTCCTTAGGGGACTGATGATCTGAGAAGTTTAGTCCCGTAGTGCTCAGAGCCATTTGAACCATTTGCATTTTTGCGTTTTTGAATGCAAAAAATTCCAGGCGAATTTTGTAAAGGATGAGGGAATGTTGCACAGATAAATAGTATTAAAGCTAAGAATAAATATTTTGTGGTCTCTGAAACGACATCCAGTGGTACAAAACCTGCCCAATATGCAATCTTCATCTACACTACATCATCCTCCGCAAGCCAGCTAATGGTGTGTTTCGGTACCACTACCGGATCCCTCCAACCCCGTTTCACTCGAGAATAGTGCGTGCGAAGCCTGACTGTCGGTAAGCCTCTGTATTGGCTCTAATTTGTCGAATTTCCTCCTCGTGATCAATACGCGAGATATACAGGGTGCTACAAAAAGGTACGGCCAAACTTTCAGGAAACATTCCTCACACACAAATAAGGAAAAGATGTTATGTGAACATGTGTCCGGATACGCAAAATTCCATGTTAGAGTTCATTTTAGTTTCGTCAGTATGTACTGTACTTCCTCGATTCACCGCCAGTTGGCCCTATTGAAGGAAGGTAATGTTGACTTCAGTGCTTTTGTTGACATACGACTCATTGCTCTACAGTACTAGCATCAAGCATATCAGTACGTAGCATCAACAGGTTCGTGTTCATCACGAACGTGGTTTTGCAGTCAGTGCAATGTTTAAAAATGCGCAGTTGCCAGATTCCCATTTGATGTATGGATTAGCACGGGGCAATAGCCGTGGCGCGGTACGTTTGTATCGAGACAGATTTACAGAATGAAGGTGTCCCGACAGGAAGACGTTCGAAGCAATTAATCGGCGTCTTAGGGAGCACGGAACATTCCAGCCTATGAATCGCAACTGGGGAAGACCTAGAACGACGAGGACACCTGCAATGGACGAGGCAATTCTTCGTGCAGTTGACGATAACCCTAATGTCAGCGTCAGAGAAGTTGCTGCTGTACAAGGTAAGGTTGACCACGTCACTGTATGGAGAGTGCTATGGGAGAACCAGTTGTTTCCGTACCATGTACAGCGTGTGCAGGCACTATCAGCAGTTGATTGGCCTCCACGGGTACACTTCTGCGAATGGTTCATCCAACAATGTGTCAATCCTCATTTCAGTGCAAATGTTCTCTTTACGGATGAGGCTTCATTCCAACGTTATCAAATTGTAAATTTTCACAATCAACATGTTTGGGCTGACGAGAATCACGTCATCAACACAGATTTTCTGTGAACGTTTGGGCAGGCATTGTTGGTGATGTCTCGATTGGGCCCCATGTTCTTCCACCTACGCTCAATGGAGCACGTTATCATGATTTCATACGGGATACTCTACCTGTGCTGCTATAACATGTGCCTTTACATGTGCGACACAACATGTGGTTCATGCACGATGGAGCTCCTGCACATTTCAGTCGAAGTGTTCTTACGCTTCTCAACAACAGATTCGGTGACAGATGGATAGGTAGAGGCGGACCAATTCCATGGTCTCCACGCCCTCCTGACCTCAACCCTCTTGACTTTCATTTGTGGGTGCATTTGAAAGCTCTTGTCTACGCAACCCCGGTACCAAATGTAGAGACTCTTCGTGCTCGTATTGTGGACGGCTGTGATACAATACGCCATTCTCCAGGGCTGCGTCAGCGCATCAAGGATTCCATGTGACGGAGGGTGGATGCATGTATCCTCTCTAACGGAGGACATTTTGAACATTTCCTGTAACAAAGTGTTTGAAGTTACGCTGGTACGTTCTGTTGCTGTGTGTTTCCATTCCATGAATAATGTGATTTGAAGAGAAGTAATAAAATGAGCTCCAACAATGAAAGTAAGCGTTTCCGGACACATGTCCACATAACATATTTTCTTTCTTTGTGTGTGAGGAATGCTTCCTGAAAGTTTGGCCGTACAGTTTTGTAACACCCTATACGTGGGGGAAGTAATATGCTGTCTGACCCATCCTGAAAAGTGCTGTCCCGAAATTTCAGTTGTAAATCTCTCCTTGATGCGCAACGCCTCTCTTGTACTGTCTGCCAGTGGAGTTTGTTTATCATCTCCGTAACGCTCTCTCGCCAGCTAAACGATTCAGTGACGAAACGCGCCGCTGTTCTCTGTCTCCTCTATCAGTCCTAACTGATAGGGATCTCAGATAGATGAACAATACTCAAGAATCTGGCTGACAGGCGCCTTATAAGCCACTTCTTTCGCTGATGAGTTACATTTCCTTAAGATTCTTCCGATGAATATGAGTGTGGCGTCTGCTTTTCTCAATATCTCTTTTTTATATGGCCATTGCACTTTAGATCGCTCTGGATAGTTACTCCTAGATATTTTACGGCAGACGCTGTCTCCAGCTGTTTGTCATAAGTAGTGTACCTGTAGAGTAGTGGATTTCTTTTCCTATGAATGCGCAATACGTCACATTTATTTACGTTAATGGTCAACCGCCAGAGCCTGCACCATTCATCAATTGTCTTCAGGTCTCCCTGATAATTCTTACTATCTAATGGCGTTGCTACTTAGGTGGAGACAGCTGAACAATCTGCGAATAGCCTTGAAGACCACCAGAAGCTTTCTACTAGGTGATTAATATATATTATAAACAGCAACGGACCTATCACGCTTCCCTGTGGTGTTCCGGATATTACTTTTACATCTGTCGATTTAGTTCCGCTAAGAGCGACGTGTTGAGTTCAACCTGCAAGAAAGTCTTGAATCCAATCGCAGGTCTGCTCCGACACTCCATAAGCTCGTATTTTTTTCATTAAGTGGCAGTGCGGGACGGTGTCAAATGCCTTACTGAAGTCAAGAAACACGGCATCAGCCTGAGCGCCGTTGTCTGTGGATCTGATGGAGGAACAGAGCGAGCTGAGTTTCGCAGGATCTGTGTTTGCGGAATCCATGTTGATCTTTATAGAGGGGCTGTTCATTTTCCAACAACGTCATAATTCTTGAGCATAAAACATGTTCTACAATAGATTGACGACAACGACATAGGTCTATAATTGTGTGGATCTGTCCTACGGCTTTTATTAAAAACGGTAATGACCTGCGCTTTTTTCTAGTCGTTAGGTACCTTTCGTTGCTCAAGCGATCTACGGCAAATTACTACTAGCACGGGCACAAATTCTTTTACATAATCTTTATAGAATCTTATAGGTATCTCATCTGGTCCTGAAGCTTTTCCACTACTAAGCGATTGTAGCTGCTTTTCAATACCGCGATCGGTTATCTGAATATCTGCCATTTCAAAGTTCGCACGACGATTGAAAGGAGGGACAATGTTACTATCTTCCGTGGTGAAACAACTACGGAAGACCGAATTCAGTATTTCAGCTTTCTCTCTATCTTCTGTTTCGGTGCCGGTGTGATTGATGAGAGAATGAACCGATCATTTTGACCCACTTACTGATTTTACATACGACCAAAAAAGAAAAAAAAGGTTCAAATGGCTCTGAGCACTATGGCACTTAACATCTGAGGTCATCAGTCCCCTAGAACTTAGAACTAATTAAACCTAACTAACCTAAGGACATCACACACATCCATGCCCGAGGCAGGATTCGAACCTGCGACTGTAGCAGTCACGCGGTTATACGACCAAAATCTCTTAGGGTTTTTACTCAGGTCGGTTGACAACGTCTTACTTTCGAAATCATTGGACGCTTCTCCCATTGCTCTCCTTACGCTCATTTTCGCTTAGTTCAGCTCTCGTTTGTCAGGTAGGATTTTACTTCTCTTGAATCTGAGATAAAGTGCTCTTTGTTTACGTAGCACTTTTCAACGCGGCCATTATACCATGGTGGATCTCGTACATCCCTTAAAACCTTACTCGGAACATACTTTTCTAGGCCATATTGAACGATGCATTAGAATTTTTTCCATTTTTTCTACACATCTTCGTCCTCATCACTGAATATTTGATGCTGAATGCTGAGATATTCTGAAATTTGTATCCTGTCACGCTTGCTGAGCAAATATATCTTTCTACCTTTCTTAACATTCCTTGTAGGTCACGCCGTCATAGATGCTGTCACACCCTTGTGATCAGTGATACATTCCTCTACATTAACTGCACAGTCCCTAGCCGTTTCGTACTGTGTATAAAATAGACATGAGGTCTCAAAAGGCGCTACTGAGTTTGAAAATATACCAAAGGAGAATAAAGTACAACTAAGAGTTGGTTTGCAGATTTCTCATTGAATATCTCTACACGGAAAATTTACACTGGGGAACCGCCCTACACAAGGATATTCACAATACTTGTGCAAAAACAATAAACTACGATTAATTTTCTAACCAGTAGTCTACACAGTAAGATACACAAGTACAGTTCACTTCTTTGCAGAAGCACGTGAACAAAAAAAAAAGACTAAATTAATATACAGTTTATCACACAATTGCTGCTGCTGCTGCTCTGCTGCGCGTTCTCTCGCTGACAATTGCTGCATTATCAGTATAAATTTCGGGGACGTCGGAATACAAACAAGTGAAGAGCACATTGCCACGGACTGAGAGAGAGAGAGAGAGAGAGAGAGAGAGAGAGAGAGAGAGAGAGAGAGAGATTGTCAGCATCATATGGTTCAGCGCTATCACATCATCGCAATGGAGGGCTAACAGCGTTCTGTTAAGGGGGCAGTATGGGGTAACTGCACGTAAAGACTACTCAAGAACGCCATTCAGGCTGCAATCCTTGCATCATAGGATGACCTGCTACTCTGAAACCAAAAATTAGTCCAACAGAGAACGCAGACATGCTCTACAAACTGAAGCACATTATGCCATCTGTACAGGTGCGTTGCGTCATCGAACGTTATGTAGCCCTCCCTATCCTTCCATTCAGTGCTTAGAATCTGGTCATTCCATCTGCATCACTGAAACCGACGGAAGAAGACCTCTGTTAGTTACAGGATGATCCACTTACATACAAAAAAGTGCTGCCTGTTGCGTCAGTTTGGAGTCTACTTCTACTAGTCTACAGCCATACAGCTTCATCTTTGCAAACTGCCATTCCTGCTGCCTGCTGAGGTGACTGACGAAAGACGAGGGGCGGGCTCATCTGCCATGGATGAAGAACTAATCTGTCCGAGTGCGAGCTGTCTGACTTGGGAGCAGGACGCCTTGTGCCGCCACACCTTGGCAGTGTATGTACCGCTTTATCGCCCTTCGCACCGTCCTCAGCGTTGTTGTTGGGACGTTCATTTACCCACCGTCATGACTACCACAATTAGGTATATGTAGATTTATGGGGCATGCATAAGTGTAGATGTGTGCATCGACAGTGCTGAGGCTTCGGCAGACATCCACAGTAACTCTAGGCTGTGGGGTCCACTGACCACCACAATGCTCTGCACGAGGTCGCAGAACTGACTGTAGGCAAGACCACAGCCTACGACATTCTTTCTTTGCCACTAATCACGTTCCAGCGATTCGGAGGCAGTATAGGTGTTGCGATGTCCAGCTGGGGAGGAGACTGAATCACTGTAAAATTCTCAGCAATAAATTGATGTTAATTTATTGCCGCCTCACTGACGCCACAAGCATGACATTAGCCCTCACCACACCTCTCTGTATGACCATGCTGAACCCTTACAATGTCTCACACACAGAGATTTCCTGCACTATGAATCCCTACTCCGCTACCCCCCCCCCCCCTAATCACTTGTATCTCCCCGTCCATAGCTGGTGCACTTAACTATCTCCTGATATTACAACAAGACCAGGAAATTTACGTGAAATATTCTTCAGATTTTCCATCAAATGTTCAGCTACTGCTGCTCCTGAGGTAAGGGGTTTATAAAAGCATTCGATGGCCATTTTCGATCCACCTTTAAGACTTGTGCTACCCAACTTATATCGCATTCGAAATGTGTACTAATATCACTAATTATCATCGATCTTTTGTTTTGCTATAAACACACCTCTAACACCAGTATGCAGCCTATCTTTGTTGTATACACGCCAAAAGGAATACAGAATTTCATTGCTATTGACATATGATTTTAGCCAGCTTTCTGTTTCTAGTTCTATATAGTCATTGTTACCGTTTTTAAGTGAGAATATTTTCGGGACCTTTCCACAGAAGGTTTCAACATTTAACTAATACCATATTAACTAATACTACGTTAACTAATATTATGTTAACATTTTGCTTCTCCGAACTGCTATGACGACTGTCACCCTGTCTGGAACCAGAAAACATCTTGTAGGACCTGTGAAGAAATTTCCCTTCCCCTAAAGAAACAAACGCGCACGCCGTATGAACTCTAGTACCACAATAGTCAAAAACCCTGTGTGTAGTGCACACCTGATCTTTTAAGAGGAACCCACAATTCTCCACCCAAAATCGAAGGTTGAGATATGTGCATCTGATACCGTCGCAAAATCATCTGAGCCTCTGGTTTAGACATTCCACTTTGATCCAAACCAGAGATCCCCGATCAGATGGTAAATGATGCTGCAAAACGATAGCCCAACATCCACTCAACAGGCAAGCTATCTGGCTTTACCAAATTGGGCAGTCGCTTGTACAAACCAATAAAGGTCTCTGAACTCAGGCAGCCTGTGGCATTCGTCCCCGCATCAGTCACGATTTGCAGCTGAGTTCATTCATTCTCGTAGATCGTCACTGGCAGAGCACCATCCACATCTCAGACGAAACCCCCCGGCAGGCAAACAAACAAAATGAATACTGGACGCCTTCCCCGACCTACTCGCTATTTTCATCTACATCTGTATCTAGATGTATACTCTGCTAACCAGTGAGTAGTGCATGGCAGAAGGTACACATCATCGAACCAGTTATTAGGGTTCTTCCTGTTCCAGTCTGGTATGGTTTGGTTAAATGCCTCTATGCATGCTTAGGCTTTTTCCTGTTCCATTAACATGTAGCTTGGTTAAATGCCTCCATGCATGCTTTAATTAATGTAATATTGTCATCACAATCCCTACGACAGTGGTATATAGGTGGTTGTAGTATAGTCAGTTGTAGAATAATCATAGAGTCAGCATTTAAACACAGATCCTGAAATTTTGTGAGTAGTCTTTCTCGGTATAGTATAAGTCAAGAGTATGCCAGTTTCTTCAACACCTCTGTGACATTCTACCAAGGATAAAACAAAACCTTTTACCATTCATGCTGTCATTCTCCGTATGCGTTCAGTACCCCCAATTAGTCCTATCTGGATACACCGGTCTGAGGGGCTCCAAGTATTAGAGCTCCCTATGACAAGTAGTACCAACCTCTGCTCTTGTCCGGACCTGTCAGGAAGATCGGCCGCAGTTCCAACAGGTGAGGTGTCTCGTGCTGGCTCAGATGTTCTTTCAGCTGCAGGCAGTGATTCAACCTATTTTTAAGCCTCGCAGTATGATGTAAGGGCTAGTTTGTGCCCATTTAATGAGAATATTGTGACCTAATACGTTACTTCATCAATCAAGATGACAATATTGTGACCTAATATGTTACTTCATCAATCAAAATTTTGAAACGAATATTTGTTGTTTTCAATGTGTTCTACCATGTTCCATATATGTTTCACATTTTTCATTTAAACTTAATCCAACAATTTAAATCTCATTAGTAAGTGTCACTTTTTCCAATGAGTGTCCCATTAAATATTTTCAGGAGGAGGAGGAGGAGTTTAGTGTTTAACGTCCCGTCGACAACGAGGTCATTAGAGACGGAGCGCAAGCTCGGGTGAGGGAAGAATGGGGAAGGAAATCGGCCGTGCCCTTTCAAAGGAACCATCCCGGCATTTGCCTGAAGCGATTTAGGAAAATTACGGAAAACCTAAATCAGGATGGCCCGAGACGGGATTGAACCGTCGTCCTCCCGAATGAGAGTCCAGTGTGCTAACCACTGCGCCACCTCGCTCGGTAAATAAATATTTTCAGGTTCAGAAAAAAGATTCAAATGGCTCTAAGCACTATGGGACCCAACATCTGAGGTCATAAGTCCCCTATACATAGATCTACTTAAATCTAACTAACCTACGTACATCACACACACCCATGCCCGAGGCAGGATTCGAACCTTCGACCGTAGCGGTCGCGTGGTTCCAGACTGAAGCGCCTAGAACCGCTCGGCACAGCGACCGGCTTTCCAGGTTCAGGGCCTCATTTACACAGCAATATCTCTTTAAAAAATGTGTCATGACTAAAGTGCATTACAAACAATTTGGTGGTTATAACGTACCCCACGTATCCCCCCTCGCTCCCTCGTTAGCATACAGTACTGAAAGTTCGTGGAAATTGTTAAAAGTGTACTGAAAGACAATTTTAGGTTCTAAATCCTAATTACACTTCAGTACCTCCTGTAAATGTACGTTGTTAATATACCGGGTGATCAAAAAGTCAGTATAAATTTGAAAACTTAACAAACCACGGAATAATGTAGGTATAGAGGTAAAAATTGATACACATGCTTGGAATGATGTGGGGTTTTATTAGAACAAAAAAAACAGAGTTCACAAAATGTCAGACAGATGTCGCTGGACAGCAAAACGTCAGTAACTGCGCATGACAATCGTGTATAAAAGCAGCTGTAATGAGAGAGAGAATCAGATGCGCCAGCAGTCGCAGCATGTTGACGTAACCTGAAAAGGCGCTTTTACTGAAGCTGTATTATCAGAAAAGGGAATGTGCTAGTTCAGCGTTACGATCCTACCGCTATAGGAAGGGGATTCGAACGGGTAAAGGCCCGCTGACAAATGCAGCTGTGGCGAGAATGATTTCGAAGTTCGAAGCCACTGGTTGTTTAGACGATAGACCCCGTAGTGGCCGACCGAGCACAAGGCGTAATGCTGCTGAGACAGTTCAGGAAGAATTGGAGATAATAGCGGGTTATTCTATGGACGGGGAAGTCAGCGCTCGTGCAGTCGCACGTCGCACCGGCATTCCATACACTACTGTTTGGTTAGCACTAAGGCGTACCGTCCGATGCTATCCGTACAAAATCCATCGGCATCATGAACTGTTACCTGGCGATTTAGTGAAGCTGAGGACATTTGCGGAGTAGGCGTTTCAAGAGATGGCGGAAGATGACGATTGGTCGAGTAACGTGTTGTGGACCGACGAAGCTCATTTCATGCTCCCAGGGTCTGTCAACGCCCTGCAGAATTTGGGTTACCGAAAATCCTAGAACTGTCGAGGAAACTCGATTGCAAGATGAGAAAGTCACGGTATGGGTTGGATTTACCACATCCACCGTTATCGGGCCTTTTTTCTTCGAGTAAATACGAGATTCTTGTTTTGTAACTGCTACCTTGACGCGTTAGAGGTACGCCGATATGTTACAGAATCGCATCATCCCCAGCCTGGCTGATAAACACCTGCTGGAAAGTACGATGATTATGCAGGATGGCGCGTGAAAGATCTCTTGCGAGCGTCGTTTGGTGGTGATCGTGTGCTCAGCCGCCACTTTCGTCATGCTTGGCCTCCCAGGTCCCCAGACCTCAGTCCGTGCGATTATTGGCTTTGGGGTTACCTGAAGTCGCAACTGTATCATGATCGACCGACATCCCTAGCGATTCTGAAAGACAACATCCGACGCCAGTGCCTCACCATTAATCCGGACATGCTTTACAGTGCTGTTCACAACATTATTCCTCGACTGCAGCTGCTGTTGAGGAATGATGGTGGACACATTGAGCATTTCCTGTAAAGAACATCGTCTTTGCTTTCTCTTACTTTGTTATGCTAATTATTACTTTTCTGATCAGATGAAGCGCCATCTGTCGGACATTTTTTGAACATTTGTATTTTTTCGGTTCTAATAAAACCCCATGTCATTCCAAGCATATGTGTCAATTTGTACCTCTCTATCTACATTATTCCGTGATTTATTCAGTGTTCATATTTATACTGACTTTTTGATCACCCGGTAAGTCCACAGCTGATTTTTGAAAGTTTTTTCAGTGTGGAAGTAATGTACCCCTATCCCCTCCTCACTCCCAACCACTGCCAGGTAAGACGGACGCATTGGGGAAAATTTATTGGTGTTGCTACAGTTAAGACCTGAAAAGACGTACCAGCTTCCGCTTTATTCCTTGAGATTCGCGAACATGCTACTGTTCTCCATCCAAAGATAAGTGTCAACTTGCCGGGAGATGAGACTCGAAAGATGCAGCGGTGTCAGGGGTCCCAGGCGCTGCTGCAGGCTCCGAGGTGCCGCCCAGGGCAGAACAGCAGCCACAGGCCTGTCGACCGTCACCGACACAGCTTCCAGCTGTTTACAGACAGTAGACAATTCCGCCTGCATCTATACACAGTAGGTTCAGTCCCTGTACATCTCTAATCATTTATTGTGTAAAGTACAGGTAATGTAACACAAACCTAAGAAACTGAACTCATTCAACTCACACAATCGAAAAATATAAAAACTCTTGCAAGAGAAATAAGTAGCACTACCAAAAACAGCTAAAAAATCAACTACTGTTCATTTGCACTCAGAAGTAAATAAGAATACTACGAAACTGAACAATATAAACAATCCTTGCGCAAACGAAAAGCCAGTGAGCCTTCTTTGCTCTGGGGATGGAGTTCCTCTGAATATGTATTTACTTTTTGCAACTTTCACGGAATCAAGTAAATAAAGCGACGCTAGCGATATTTACGGCGGAAAACTACACGGCAAAGCAAAGTCACTGAACGCAAACGATAGCAAATACGGAAACTCTCAGATCAAAAAGAAATAGCATTCCAATAAACAGCTAAACAATCATCTACTGTCCATTTCTACTCAGAAGTACCTAAAAATAGCACGAAAGATAAAGATGAACACAATGTGTATAAACGACAAGCTGCTGCTGCTCTTGAGTCCACTTTCGATTGAAAAGCGCAATGTTTTTATGTGAATGTTTGTAGAAAACATACCTACTTGTTCTTTTGAATCCCATAAATATGTTCAATGAAGAAAGAAGCAAGGCATGCTATCATGTATGGTCTATGTCAATAAAGCAAAACATTTCTGAAATGTTAAAGGAACAGAAGTACATGGAAATGTACCTCCATGCAAAACACAGTTCTCGTTTTATTAGACTGTCAGTGCGATAGCCTTACTGTAGCTAACGTATTTTCTCACGCTGAAATCTTATCTGTCATTTGACATTCATTAGGTGGTAAAGAAAGATGAAATATTTTTGAGAAACATGAAAAAAGTGAAATGTGTGTGAATTCCTAAGGGACCAAATTGATGAGGTCTTCGGTCCCTAGACTTACACACTACTTAAACTAACTTATGTTAAAAACAACAAACGCACCAACTCCCGAGGGAGAACTGGAGCATCCGGCGGGAGGGGCCGCCCAGTCCGTCACATAGCGCCTCAAACCGCGCGGCCACTACGCTCGGCTTGAAAAAATGTTCCATCACTGTGCAGTGCTATAAATATCACCAGTAGGCGGTTCTGATGACGTTAACCAGCATTTAAATTGATGGATTCTATATTATACGGTGCAAATGGCAGCATCCGCACAAATTATAAAAATGGATGTACGTGTGTAAGCATGTATATATATATATGTATGTATGTTCCATATCTCCTTCGAAGCCCCTTGACCAGTTTCAACCAAACCTGATACACATATCATTTACAGCCTGTAAAGAATCTCTTTTTAGTTAAGAATCATGCACCTTGAGAAGGCGTGTGGGTAAAAAATCAGTGTAGCTCACTACGCGAGGATACCCATACTTGAATCATCCAAGAACACTCACTTACTTGCAACAAAATTTACACCTAATTTCAAACCTTTACAAAACTTTTTCTTGCTCACGAACCGACGACAGGAAGAAAATTTATCGCTTAGTACATTTCCCCTGTTCATGCAGTAAAATTGACACATGAAGGAACGTGTTTTAATTTACTTCTTCACTACTTCATATGGTTCAAATGGCTCTGAGCGCTATGGGACTCAACATCTGAGGTCATCAGTCCCCTAGAACCTAGAACTACTTAAACCTAACTAACCTAAGGACATCACACACATCCATGCCCGAGGCAGGATTCGAATCGGTGACAGCAGCGGTCGCGCGGTTCCAGACTGAAGCGCCTAGAACCGCTCGGCCACAACAGCGGGTTCTTTTTCACTACTAAATGTATTCGTAGCATCTACCACTGAATGTACCATATATCAATTTATTAATTCTTTACGACTAAATGTATTCGTAGCAGCCAGCACCGAATGTCCCGAAGGATTTATCATTGTACGACACACAGTTCAGGAGACATAACGTCATCAACAGTGAAATGTGTGAAAAACTTTAGCAAAATGTACGGCGTTTAAATTTATTTCTTTGTTGCTACTAACTCTATTCACAACACTTTTCACAGACAGTATGCATATCTGCCGCTGAATGAACGTACAAAAATATATCGTTCTACGATACATTGTTCAAAAATGGCTCTAAGCACTATAGGACGCAACATCTGAGGTCATCAATCCCCTAGAATTTAGAACTACTTAAACCTAACTAACCTAAGGACATCACACACATCCGTGCCCGAGGCAGGATTCGAACCTGAGACCATAACGGTCGCGCGGTTCCAGACTGAAGAGCCTAGAACCGCTCGGCCACAGCGGCCGGCACGATACATGTTTCAGGAGATATGACATCAATTACTGAATTGCGAGGAGAAACTGCCATATGATGCATGACGTTTTACTTTATTGCTTCTTTGCTACTGACTCTATTTACAACGAATTTCGCAGACTATAGCCACAAATACTAGTGGATGTACCAGCAAAATTACGTCATTGTGCAGCACATTGTTAGGAGATTCAACGTCATAATGAGTGAGCTCCGTGAAAATGAAACTGCAGGGCAGAGTGCGCTAGGCATAGAGCTGAATTATGTGCACAATTTTTGAAGTGATTCCAAGATGTCTCAACGATTGTCTTGCCTTCTTCTTGTCACCATTTCCCGTATATACCTTTCCTTGCCGATTCTACAGAGAACCTCCTCATTACTTAACTCATCAGTCCACCTAATTTTCAACATTCTTCTGTAGCACCACATCTCAAATGCCTCTATTGTCCCCTTTTCTGCTTTCACCACAGTCTCGTTACTATACAATTCTGTGCTCAAAATGGACGTTCTAAGAAATGTCTTACTCATAATGAGACCAATGTTTGATACTAGTAGACGTCTCTTGGCGAGGAAGACGTTTAAATTTGACAGTGCTTTTTATGTCCTCCTTGCTCCGTCCGTCGTGGGTTATTTTGTTACCTAGGTAGCAGAATTCCTCAACTTTATCTACCACGTGATTCGCAGTTATGAAATTAAATTTCTCGTTGTGCTCATACCTGACACTTCCATTACTACTGTCTATCTTCGATTTACACTCAATCCATATTCTGTACTCATTATACTGTTCATTCCACTTAACAAGTTCCGTAATTATTTCAACAGTTCTCGGGTATCCGACCGGGTAGCGCCGTAATTTCACCACAATATTTCGCAAACGTACACGCTGCCATCTTCAGGTTCCTGATGAATGCTGTGTTGTTTCTCTCGGTGCCCCGTATATACTAGCCGATACCCCCTCCACCGTTCCTCCCCTGGTGTCTTCGGTGCAGCCGGCGAGGCGGCTACTGGAGGTGGTGGGGGAAGCGGCGCCTGGGTCTGAACTGGGGTCTGCAGTGTCCCTGCTGCCACCGTCGGAGGCGGTCCTCGATCTCTGGGACCGCATATTTCTCTCCAGGCTGAGTGCATGGTTCCAAGCCTGACAAAGTTCAAGGCCGCTGTCGTTATTAATTCGATCGTCCTGTAGTCGGATTTCGATGGTTTCTTTAGGAATGCAGTCCCAGAAATAGGAAGATTGACAGAGTAATTATTCTTCACATTCACTGAGGGTAGCAATGTCATCAGCAAATATTAAAACTGTTATTTTTCATCTTAGATCTATTCCCACTCTTTAACCTTTGTTTTATTTCAGTCATTGCTTCTTCGACGTGTAGATTAAACAGTGGGGGAGGAAGGCTACGTCCGTGTCTTACACCTTTCTTTATCCGTGCACTTCGTTCTTGGTCTTCCACTCATATAATACCCTTCTGGTTCTTGTACACATTGCATATTACCTGTCCTTCCATATAACGTACCCTTGGTTTTCTAAGTATTTCGAACATCTTGCACAATTTGATATTGTCGAACTTTTTTTCCACGACGACACATCCTATGAAGATGTCTTTCAATCTTGCATCCATTATCAATCGCAACGTCAGAACTGTCTCTCTGATGCATTTCCTTTCCTAAAGGTCCTCAGTTTTCTTTTCCATTCTTCTGTATGTTGTTCTTGTGAACAACTTGGATACATGAGCCTTTAGGCTGATTGTGTCATAATTCTCGTTCTTTGATACTTGGGTATTGTGTGTTTCGATGTTTTTACGAAAGCCTGATGGTATATCAACAGTCTCATACATTCTACCCTTCAAAGGGAAGAATCCTTTTGTTACCACTTACTCCAATGATTTTAGAAACTCTTATCGAATTTATTTGATTATAAGTCTTCTAGAGCGTTGTGCCGCGCGGTCATACAGTGCGATCGCTGCACGTAACACACGGCAACCGCCTTCTCTATCACCGTGTGCCAATGCTCATGTGCCAGCAGCGCGGCATAGTTCAAGGTGCTCACAGTGTGGGCGCCACAAAAGATGCCGCAGTCATACCGCTGGAGTCGACGGAGCCAATCAGGATGCAGTCCCACGTGATTACGTCGCGTTGCCGCGGCCAGGAAGGGGAGGAGTTGTCTGGTGCGCCTCCTGGACGACGGAGCAGGTCGCCTCTCAGTCGCGACGCTGTTACTGTGATACTGTTTACGGGAGATGAACTAGGCTACGGACCTGGACACGAATGATTACGCTGAGTTATGTTTAACATTGTTTTCACAATAAATCTTCTAAGTTGTAATTAATTCAGACTTTCCAACTGGTTATTTGTACCTTGGACACAACATAATGTTCTTCTAAGTTCTGGTAATTCTGGATTCCCAATCTCCTACTTACCAGCTCCTGTTCCTTCTTCTATCACGTTATCAGACAAGTCCTCCCCTGGTAGAGGCCCTCGATGTATGCTTTCCGTCTGTCCTCTGTCTTCTCCGCATTTAACAGTGGAATTCCCATTGTACTCTTAATATTACCGCCCTTCCTTTTAGTTACACCGACGGCTGTATGCAAATACTCGTGAGTTATCTTAAATATGTTTTCAATATATCTGACATGCACGTATTCGGGCAGAGCCACGGGTAAAAAGCTCATCTTAAACCTCTGGAACCATTTCAGTCAAATTTGGTACACATATTAGTTGCTGTCTGTAAAGAGATAGTGTAAGGGTATGAACGGGCAGCCTCCTATTTGGGTGACTGTGAAAGTGCGTGAAGAGATGGAAAGACTAAGTTATAGACAGAAAGTGATGGGTAGTAGTGGGAATAGACAGAGAGAGGGGAGAAGAGGAGACGGACATAGAAAGTAAAGAGGAGAAGGTGGACAGAGACAGGTGGAGGAAGAGACAGGAAGAGAGCTATGGGAGAAGGAGATGTAGAGACAAAGGGCGAGGAGGAAATGGACAGAGAAAGGGAAGACGAGAATATGGACAGAGACAGGGGAGCAGAAGACTGGCAAAGTGAGGATGAGCCGAAGTTGTGATTAGAATGTGGAGGAGGAGATGGATTGAGGGGGAAGAATCAGACAGATTGAGGGGTTAGAGGAGGTGACCGGCAGAGAGACTGGGGTGGGGGGGGGGGGGGTGGAGTGTAAGGATATAGGGGCAGGAGAAGATGGTCAGTGAGTAGGATGTGGAGGTGGTGGACAGAGACGGGGGTGGTGGAGATAGACAGAGAGAGGGGGGGGGGGGGGGGGGTTGGAGGGAACTCTTATGTATCGGTTGTGAATAAATTGTTGCCACTATTTAAGTTTCAACCTATGTACATTACCGTGCAATGCCAGGTACTCAGCTAGTTGTGAAGAAAGGAATGATCTCAACTGCGTAAATCCTGCATAGTGGATATTTAGCTTTAACAAGTATGTAAGTCGTAGTCAATAATGATGGCTTAACCTCCGTTACATGTACCTTTACAACAACAGATTACGTGCTTTGACTGAGGATATTTCCTTCAAGAAACTCTGTCAGTTTGTCACGAATATGCAGTCATAACACAAAGGGAATATACAGCCACTTTTCCAAATTGCTGGTAGGGAGACTTTCGCTGGAACAGTAAACTGCAAGTAAAACTAACAGCAGAATCACCCACAGCGCCAGGTACAGTATTTATTTCTTTTAGTGGTACTACAGTCATTTCCACGTGACATGTATGTCGTCAGCCATTGAGTCGTTGCAGCCGAAAGCGGAACTATGTGCCTATCAGTTCTAGTGCTTCATGGCTTTTGAGCCATGGCGTCATATGTGACACCATGAGTATACGATGCGAATGGTGTAAATGGCCGGCATGGCGACCTGCTATAAAATGTTACCAGTTGTTGCGTGAGTATTTGATCTAAGCTATGCTGTTTATTGCGAATATAGTACGATTTCTGAGGTTGTGGTTAGGAAGGTACATACGAGCGAATGCGGCATGACTTTTTAAGGACTTATTTATTCTTACCAGTGTGACTACTTTAGCTGTACAGCTAAATTTAGGCTGCCGATTCCACGTTTGGTTATTCCTCCTGATTTTTCATCAGGTGTGTTGTGCTACTTGTTTTAGAATTAAATTTTCTTGTATCGTCCGGCGTACTTGAGCTGTATAGGCCAATTGTCCTTATCGGTTACACATTACTTTATTTTTAGTCTTGTTTGGCTACATATTGAACCTCCTTTTTTCGTTTCTTATATTTTTATCATTGCCAACGGCCTTGCCATACTGCTAACACCAGTTCTCGTCAGATCACCGAAGTTAAGCACTGTCGCACTGGGCTAGCACTTTGATGGGTGACCATTTGGTCTGCCGTGTGCTGTTGGTAAGAGGAGCGCACTCAGCCTTTGTGAGGCAAACTGAGGAGCTACTTGATTGACAAGTAGCGGCTCCAGTCTTGTAAACTGACACACAGCCGGAAGAGCGCTGTGCTGACCATATGCCCCTCCATATCCTTGACGCCTGTGGGCTAAGGATGACACGGCAGTCACTGGGTATCACTGGACCTTCCAAAGGCTGTTCGGACGGAGCTCAGATTTTAGTTTTATATTTTGCTATTACTGTGATTCTGAGATTACCTGCCCAGATATCCATGTGTGTTAAAGCGCTAGTTCCGGGGTGGGGAGGTGTGGCGGCTCCAGATCGAATTCGCCTAGTGGATTAATGACGAGGGTCAGTGGCTCTTAGGCGTTTTCCCCACATTCGACTAGGTGAATACCGGGTTGGTACTCAAATCCTGCCTCAGTTCCAAGATTCACAAACATGTAGAAACTACGGTCATTTCTGTATCATTAACACTACACACAGAGAAAGTGGTACTAACCTCACGTCCCAGGTGTGTGTGTGTATGGGGGGAGGGGGGGGACGGTTAGGTGAGGGGAAGGGCATCTGGCCACTTCTTAAAGTAACCAGGTCAAATCTGTTAATAACAATGGCGACCCTGTGCCAATGTGCGACAAAGGTACAAGGAAAAGGTGAAGTCTGTGATTCCGAGAGCCTCACTGCAAATGTTGGCTTCTGTCGTCCCAGAACCCCATTTTCCGCGGTTGTCACGTTAGTTTACAAATTCATTACAATGAATTTCTGTTATATATTATTCATGATTGCATCCCAGCTCCATGGAAATGTTTACGATTATTAGTCACCATTTTCAAATTTTGTGTGTGAGTTGCATATTCGATTCCAGTATGACATCACTCGTCAAAGCTGACAGGAGGATCCGTATGCTAGAATTTACCCTTACATACCACATAAATATGGTAAGTGGCCAAACTGTGTGGGAAGTCACTAGATATTATATTAATTGCGGCGCCCCTCAAGCCTGTGCAGTGCAGTTAACTCCTTATGAAACTTCTTTATTTAATTATGAAACTGAATGTACATTCACTTCGCTTGTCTTCATCATTATAACACTCACCTACAGAATTTTCCATGACAAATTCAGCCCTAAGTTATTCTATTCAATTATGACCCACAATATAAAAAGAAAACGCAATCTGACTATTAATTAACACAAAAGAAAGGCCCAGAATTAGAAGAAATCCAAACAATACCCATACATTTCATATGTCTCACTTAACTATCAGAAAATCTTCATGACTCGAACTACAGCAAATACAAAGTATACAGCCACATAAATAAAAAGATTCTAACTATTGTAGTCTCTAACTACTATTAGGCATGTGGTTACCAAATGAATGATTTTGTTGCAGAGCAAACAATGTATTTAGTAGATTTTTTCCTTAAACCTGAGACAACCAGTTCCAAAAATTATATAATCGCCAATAATTCCATCACAGTCATTTAAAATCCATGTCCAACCAATATCAAACCTCCATGAGGGGCCAATGTCCAGATCGTTGACTTGCACTAACCAACTCTTCTAACCTCCATCACTGCTATTAACTTCTAACTGCGAGTCCTTCCAACCACAGTCTCTAACAGAGGGTGCACAGCACAGTCTGTAATATTAATGCTGTCTATAGCCCCCTGCTCCTCTCAAAAAATTTTACAAAGTGTTTTGGGCAGTGGTCAATATTAATTTGTTAAAACTTTTTATGTTAACAATATCAAATAGATCAGATGCACACAATTAGTAACATATAGTTAGTCAATATAGCAAAAATTCTCCTCACAGTCCCTAAAGACAGTCCTAATAATTTGTCAGAAGGGTAGTCTATGACAGTTTTATGCACGAAGCCTGAGCATTAAAAGAAAACGCACATATAAGTTGTAACGTTCCCTGGCAAACTGACGCTATTAATGAACAAGAGTTTATTTGTACCATATACGCCGCTCTGAGCAAGTTGTATATACCGTAATTATTGAACAAAAAATATTATTGAATTTTGTGTAAAAGACATTTGTTATTATCGTAATATTTTTTGTAGTAATATTCTCTCTGTATTTAGGATAGTAATTTTTCTATATTTATTATGTGATTATGAAATGTGTCAGTATCTGCGATATCAGAGATGTGAAATTTAGCCAGAGGAGAATAATATTGTCAAATTACAAAGAAATGTTAATAGTCAGCAGTAGTATAAAAGAACCATGTACAGCGTATTCTTTGGTCTTCTCTGTGTAGAGCTGAATGCGAGAGGAAGCTATGTCGAAGCGATTTATGAATGGGTGGACTTCTTTTGTCTCTGTCTAGATTTAGCCGCCATTAGAGGAGGCGTTACAAATTAATGTGAGTTCAATTATTGTTTGATCTAAATATATCAGAATTTATCAAAAGTGTGTATTATTAATGTAAATTAGCTTGCCCATGTCATCTGTAAAATTTCTTTAAAGAATTTTCAGCATTTTTAGCGGTGTTGCTGGGCTGTGCCGCGATCGATCGATTTGCAGCGGCGGCACATTTAAAAAATTGTTCCGCTAAAGGAAAAATCAACCAAACCCGTAAATCGGGAACAGATAGATAAAAATTAACAGTGAATTAAGAAATTGTTCTTCTTTTACAGCGATCCTGAGACTGATGGATTTTAAACTAATTATACGTTTGTGCATTCGTAGGCGGATAGTTAATGTTAGGTAACATTGAAATTTAACAATTTTGGTGCTTTCAAATAACTTAAATGTATAGCGAAGTAGGTTTGATCAGTGATCATTAAATGTCGGCTTGGCAATAATTAACCATTTTCTGCTAATAGAGATAATCTTGTGTTCCATAGCTAATGCCGGGATAGAATTCAGTAAATATTTAACAAAAAAAAAAAACCCACTGCATTTAGAAAATGTGTGCCAAGGCCGAATTATGTAAAGGATTTAATTCTCAACTAAATATTCTTAATCAGTTAATATGAGTTCACGTAATTCTTAAATGTACGTAATTCTTTTGAAAGTGAATTTTTTTTTATTACCACACGTAAATAAGAGAGAGGTTCTACAACAAAGTTCGTACTTACAGAAGACAGTTAAAGAGAGGCAAATTAATTAACTAAAAGCAATAATTATTATACTATCTTTAACGAATATAAAAGCAATTTCGTTAAATTGGCGCACAACGTGGGGCCAGAATATGCAGTGGCCACAAAATACCCATGAGATAACTAGGGAATTATTATAGTCGAACTTGGTTGGAGAACATTTAATAATTTTTCCATGTATTGTATGTATTGCATAACCAATATTGTGTGGTAATACCTGTATATGATTTTTTGCATGAGAACACTATATACCAAGAGGCAAGCTGAAGAAGAGAGCTCATTATAGCGAAAAATTAATTACCTACCACAATATCAGGGGGCAGCTGCACCCAAGATAGATCACCAAAAGGTAAAGCTACAGTGTAGTTGTCCTGTGGGTAGTAAAGTAGCCTCAGTGCAGTGTTCTCGGATCATTAGTGGTGTGCTTGTTGTTAGTGTTCCTTTTTTAAAATAACAGGACATTTAAGTAGTTAGTCATCGTAGTATATAATAAGTGTGTTTTAACAAATGACCATTTCTTGTGTGATTATGTCAGTGAAACCTGAGTGTTAGGATATTTAGTTCAGATTTTGTTTCTTTTGTTGACTATGGTTAGGTTGCGTAGTCAGAAAGATATCAACATGGATAATGAACAACAATTAGTAAGTAGTGATACCGAGTTAGAAAGTGGGACACAAAGTAATGTTAGTGGCGTAGTTCAGGAAGTAAAATGTGAGAATCTGGGGGCAGAAGGGCAAGAAATGTTGCCACTGCCAGCCAGTGATTCAGTTGATAGCGGAAATACTGTGCCACCCGCAAGCACTGGACACGGACCAGAGAGTGGTGAGGTTTCAGAAGTGCAATCATTAAGAGTTATGTTCGAGCGCATGCTCAATTTCCAAGCTGAATTTGTACGTATGCAACCAGAACGCGAAAGAGAACGTGATGCTGAACAAGCAGAGCGTGACCAGAGAATGGTTGCTGAATTTGCATGTATGCAAGCAGAACGCGATAGAGAACGTGATGCTAAACAAGCAGAGCGTGATAGAGAACGTGATGCTAAACAAGCAGAGCGTGATCGACGCCTGCATGAGAGAGACTTGCAGTTAATGCAATCTTTGGAAGCTATGCAAAGTGAGATTGTTAGTTTGAAACAAAACTATGAAACCATACCCAAAACGGTGCAAGAACTAAGCGAAAGAGTAGATAGTATCCAAGTGGCTAACGCCAGTATCGTAGGGGAAATCAGTGTACTGACCAACAGGGTGGAACAATTAGAGATTGACACAAATCAAGTAATTGAGCACAAAGTGTCCGAACAAGTGCTCAAAATGGAAAGCGAATTTATAAAGGAAATAGACGAGAAAGTGCACGCCGCGATTGAAGCCAAAGATATGGGCTCAAATGCGGAATTGCAGAACCTGAAAAAGGTGGTACACACTGACATTCCGCTGTGGCAGCGGAATGTCAACCGTCGTCTTCCCGAAATAGAAATCAGCTTGCGGCATGACGACTCACAGGTGTATGTCACGCCAGCCAGGTCCAACAATGATAGGCATATAAATACAGCAGTAAAAAATTGCGACTGCGAGACAGAACAGGCAACCAATGTAAGCGAAACAAATAAATGCCATTCCAAAATAGTGATTGAAGAAAGCCTGATTAGAAACCGACAGTTTCAGATCTTTACAACGGAGAAGAAATCTGTTCACCCTGTAGTGTTTATCAAGGGGTTTAGAAACATTTTGCCTAGCGTTTGGAGTCATACACAGAAAATACAGTTCGTTATGTCTTACATACAAGGAGATGCTGCATGATGGGCAACCGAAGCAGCTGACAGTTGCGATACATATGAGCAATTTGAAAAGGCATTCTTGGCCAAATATTGGTCAACATGTATTCAGGAGAGATTACGGAAGGAGGTATATAATCCAGAGCCGTATTCTCCACGATTAGGCAATTTGCGAAAATATTTTGAGAAGTACAATAATAAGACCCGTTATTGGGACGAGCAGATTTCATCCCGGGATTTGATCAGACTTTTGAAATCACACTTGCCGATACACGTAAAGGAAAACTTATACACGTGCCGGAGAATGACATGCAACATTTCTTGTCTGTTCTGGACTCAATTGACCTGATTGAGGAGGACGTTAAGGCAGCCTCTGAACAGGCTACAAGTAACGGAAACGGTTACAGAAATGGTCGAAATAACACGCCTCCACCCAATAATGGAAACGGCAGAGGTAACAATAGGAGACAAGATTATGTACAAAACGGGAATAGAGGTAGAGACCGGAACGGCAATAGTCCGCCGGTGAATAATGACCGGAAAAGGAGGTCTGATGACCGATATGAAACAGGCCCACCAAGCAATAGTAGATGGAAAAATGCCAGGGGGCCGTGGAACACTAATACCTATAATGATGCAAACCGAACTTGGCCACAGAACCAGAGGCCCAGTACGGACCGGCCAAACAGTGAAGGATATGACAATAACCGACCGCCACCACAAAATGCGCCAATTGCGCAACCGTGGCGGCCGACGCAACACAACTTACACATAGTGGAGGTCAGTGACACAGAGCAGCCACACCCATCCACCTGTAATAATTCAACAAACTAGATTCAGCCGAGATACGCTCTCCATCGTCGGCTGAGGTTTGGAGTGAGAGCAGCCCGACACCGAACAAAACATTGGGAATCTGTATCCTCAGGTATAATGACGGGGTACAGATGGGACATGAATTGATAACTGAACCATCCACGTGCATAAAGGAGCACAAAGACAAAGTACAAGCGATAATAGAGATCAAAATTAACAATATTGATGTGCAAGCGATCGTAGATACAGGTGCTACTGTTAGTGTCATGAGTATGGACTTATTCAAAGTACTGGGGAAAGAAAGGCGTATGCTGACTTTTCCTGTGAACAATTGTAAAGTCACTGGAGCCATAAGTGCACAGCTACAAATAATTAAACTCCAAGTGCGGGTAGAGATGTATATAGGGGAAGAAGCCATAGCGTGCTCATTCCTGGTAGTAAAGGGTTTAAGGGTAGCCTGCATTTTGGGGGTAGATTTTTTGAGAGAAAGGGACGCAGTAATCGACCTTTCTCGGGGAAAATTAAGTTTGATGAACGCTGGTAGGAGGATAGAATTGTCCATGCTCAGATCTGAAGAGGTACCTGTGCCTAATTGTAATGCTATTAACATAAAGTGTAGGAATCAGTGGATACTACATTTAGACAATCATTGTCAAGGACAAAATCTCTATTATCCAGACGTACAAAGTGATCAATTAAAAGCAAATGTGGACGCACTAGTGAACAAAGTATCACAGTCCGAAAATTTGAACTCAATGCAACAGCAGGATTTGGTACAGTTTTTAACTAACTATGCAGATGTATTTTCAGAACGACCAGGAATTGTCAAGGAATATCAGTACAATATCGAGGTGAAGCCTCACAAAACCTACTGTCGAGCCTCATACTCCATTCCTTGGTCCAAGAAGGAAATAGTAGCTAAAGAAATAAGAAAACTGATCGAGTGGGGAATAATAGAACCGTCTTTGTCCCCTTATAGTAGTCCTTTGGTGGCGGTAGCAAAAGCAGACGGACAGGTACGGTTAGTATTAGATGCGAGAGACATAAACGAAATTATTGTACCTGTCAGGACTCATCCGGAAAACTTAGATGAGCAAATTCAAAAATTCCATAGAGTGCAATATTTGACATCTATTGATATGAAAAGTTCATTTTGGCAAATCCTGCTCACACCCGAGTCGAGGAAATATACTGCATTTATATTTGTGGGAAGGAGCTAGCAATTTAGGGTACTACCTTTCGGCTTAAATGTAAGTGCAGGAGTTTTCATAACAGCCCTCGACGCGGTTTTAGGTCCGGATTTGCTGCAAAGGGTAACAGTGTATGTAGACGATCTGGTGATTGCTACTGCCACCTGGGAGGAGCACGTAGAACTACTGAGTAGAGTCTTAGATAGGTTTAAGCAAGCGGGAGTAACAGCGAATCTTGAGAAATCCAAATTTGGACGTAATCAGATTAAATTTCTAGGTCACATAATAACACCACAAGGCATCAAACCTGACAGCAAAAAACTTGACGCAATTCGTGGGTTTCCTAGTCCGAGAACTAAGAGACAACTCAAAGCGTTTATAGGTCTTGCATCCTTTTTTAGACGGTTTGTTCCAAACCAATTAATGAATAACGAATCTTTATTGAGCCTGTTGCGTAAAAATGCGCACTGGGTGTGGACAGAAGAATGTCAACGCGCATTTGACGCTATCAAAAACGCCTTCGTGAATGCAAACATACTGCGACACCCAGACATGACAAAAGATTTTTGCATAGCGACAGATTCGTGTTCATACGGTCTGGGCGCTTGTTTATTTCAGTGGGACAGGAGCAACGACCCCACAACAATCAATGTAATCGGATTTGCCAGCCGCACACTAAACAGCTGTGAGAGAGCATATTCCGCTACCGAATTAGAGGCTCTTGCAGTGGTTTGGGCAGTAAAGAAATTCAACTATTACATCTATGGTAAAGAAGTCAAAGTATTCAGTGACCACCAGGCTCTGAGCTATTTAATGTCTTGCAAATTATACCGTACCCGCTTGCTAAGATGGAGGTTAGCATTGCAGGAATATAAAATTAAGATTATGTACCTAAAAGGACAAGATAATGTTGTAGCTGACGCCTTGTCGAGGCTCCCACTAGGGCAATCCTCAGTGTCAAAGATTTTGGAACAATCGGGGGAATATCGAATACTCTTAGTACAAGATAAGGTACATAGGAGGGACTTTTTACACATGTGTAAGAATATGTCTATATTGCAGGAAACTGATCCGATTTGGCGAGATATCATTAGCAAAATTAAAGAAGGAACCAATCTTAAAAGTGTTCAGAATTTCAAAATAGTAGATAATATTCTGTATTATAAAACAGGTGTGTCAAATGTCCACGGAGTCGTGTGTATACCGCAACAGGCTATCCCAGCTGTAGTGTGGCACAAGCATTTAGCATGGGGTCACGCTGGGATAGGCAAAACAATAAGGATTTTATCCAGATTCTGTTACTTTAAGGGAATAAGCCAGCAGACTCGCACCATTATCAGGACTTGTCCTCTGTGCCAAAAAGCTAAGTTTCAAAATAAGTCCACAAGGTTTGAACTGCATCCTATAGTGCCTCATCGGCCACTTCAGTTAGTATCTATAGACATAGCAGGACCCTACCCACGAGCCAGGGGTGGATTAAAGTACATTTTAGCGGTGTATGACCTTTTCTCTAAATACTTAAAAATATACTGCCTTAAATCAGCCACTGCTCGTGGAATAGTTAAATGGTTAGGGAAAGAATATTTTACACAAG
The DNA here is from genome assembly GCF_021461385.2 of Schistocerca piceifrons. NCBI lineage: Eukaryota > Metazoa > Arthropoda > Insecta > Orthoptera > Acrididae > Schistocerca > Schistocerca piceifrons. Next base: position 292,964,358 of record NC_060144.1, on the reverse strand, counting down.
TGGGTAAGCCTGAAGCGATAATATCGGATAATGCTTCCTATTTTACAGGCCATACCTGGGAAAACTATTTACATGAACAAGATATAAAGCACATACTAATATCCCGTTTTCACCCACAAGCAAGTTTAGTAGAGAGAACATTTGGAGAGTTAAATAAATTTTTCAGGTTATACATTGCATATAAGTGCACAAGATGGCCAGATCTGATACCTAAGTTTTTGGAAATTCACAACGCAACCCCGCATGCTTCTACGGGGTATCCACCAAACTAGATTATAATGAATAATAATAGAGTTCTGAATGAGTGGCTGGCACCTTTGCCTAAGGTCCCAGTCATTCCTGAGCCTAAGGAAGAGAAGATAAGAAAAGCAGGGTGCAACCTTACCAGGTGCGCTCAGAAAAGGAAAGAAAAATATAATCGTCATGTGACGAATAACCTAAAATTTAGTGTTGGGGACTTGGTACTCTTACGCAATCATCCTAAGTCCTCGGCATCCTTGAAACAGAATAGCAAGTGGCAATTGGTGTACAATGGACCTTTTAGAGTGGTAAGTGTGCCACATGAGTGTAGCTATCTCTTAGCAGATCCCCACTCAGGGAGAGTACGGGGACTGTATCCGCGTAAGGATGTAAAAATATTCCTACAGTAAAAGACTAATAGTCCTATGTGGACACCATTCTTTTGTAAATGAATGAACATTAATGATGTGTGATCTGTAGACATAATGTACTAGTGTAGAAGTATTTAGTTATAAGAAATGATTGACTTTCTCTTTTGTTTATGAATATTTGTGTTATGTCTTCTTTTAATTAATGTTAGCTTAAACATGCTCTAAATGTCTGCACAGATAACCTGATTAGTGCAATTATTTATAGTGTTAAATCGTGACAGAGATCAGTCAGGAGGAACATTTTAGTAATGATTAGTTTGTGTACTGCATAATATTCTATATGTGTGTCAAACTTGAAATATTTCTTGTACAATCTTTTCTATTATATGTGTATATATGTATATATGTGTAGCTGTCAGATTGACAGATTCGAACCCAGAATAATATCAATAATATGAGGCCCTGAGAACTTTATTATCTAACCAATGTTATCAGAGAGAATAAAGCACCCAGTAGTGACCCGAGGGCACCATGGGAGGCAAACTTATTGCAAATTTAAGTAGCGCAAAGTTACGCACAAAGAAGCTTCAATTGAAGCATGTGCAGAATCAATCAGTAAAAAAGGAGCTAGCCTGATACAGTCCAAGTCAATTTTAGCCCACAGAGACTACACTGTAGGTACGTAGGACCTTGCAAGTGAAGTAAGACATAATTTCAAAGGAGTTATTGAACAATATGCCTGAATCTGGCTGGAATTCACAAATAAAATCTACTCGAACACGAATATAGATGATTTTTGGGCAAACTAATACGAAATTTTAATATTTGTTACCATGTACGCAAATATCACACACCTTGGTAAAGTGTTACGAATGTGCTGTTACAAAAATTGCACAACGGACATTGTAAATAAAAATTAAGGAACTTAAACAAAAGTGCAGTATTGTGTGGCAGAGACAGACAGTGTCTGTTAAACCTGCAGCAATACGTCATGAAGTTGTTGTGTATAAGTAATAAAAACTATATCATCGCCGTGTGTGCAAGTGGACAAGGAACTAGCACGACACGAACAGTGAGCCGACAACGGACGGTGGACCAAGTTAGTGTCAAACGTTAATTCTTTGTGTGTCAAGGGACGCTAGGAAAGCGCATTGACTACAGAGATACATTTTGTCTTAAGGTGAAAACTTGCGTGTGACTAATGACAAGTCATGACATGGTGAAAAATATTGTGTGCCCATAAAACGTGTTACTGTGACAACGAAACATTGAGCAAACCAGACTAATGAAGGCCTACTGAATAATAACTGCCAATAACTGTGTGCGTTTTTTTTCCCACAGCCGGAAAAATGCCCATAAGGATAGTACACTGTTTGTGAACTTGTTGCATGTTTGCTGGAGCACTACAAGAAGACGTCACACGGGCTCGGGCGAGCTGATATACAACGCGCATCCGGCTACATCAGCCATGCAGCGGCCGCAACAGCCCGTAGCAGACCAGACAGCCACACGCCTCTCCACGCCGTAGCTGTCAACACCGGGGGCGGTGACCTACACGGAGCCGACGCGCCGCGCCGAGCGCCGCTCAACAATCACTCCGCACTGCTCACCAGCTACAGCATTATTGACTTTTTCCAAAATATTTACATAAACTGCATAACATGTCAACGACTCCATTTTGATAAACATTGAACATTTATTATGTATGTCCGTAAACTGATAAGAGAAAATGAACACTAACAAGTGCAAGAGATGAATTTGTAACACGTAGGTAGTGGAAACATTATGAAAAGTGATCCTGTGCTAAGTGATTTAAAAAAAAAAAACTAAGTGATATATCCTAGGACAAGTAACCTTGCAGTATATCCCAAAATTAATAATAACGAGTAGTTAATCACACACAAAAAAAACTTTCGTTGAACTGTATGTGACTGTGATATTATGTAACCGTTGGTGACAAACTGCTAAATTAATTCAAATGAATGACTGTTAAAGAGACAATATTAATCATGAACCAACTGGGATGGCTGGGCTCCGGCACAGTTTTGCCCAGGTTTCCTGTCTGCCTTCGCCCAAATGGGGGAGCCATGAACAGATATAACCCTGGGACTAATTAAAAGAGCCATTCCATAAAAAATACAGAATTGTAAAGAACGTTACTGGCACCATTGTGTCAAAGTATAGAAACTTTTTGCCAAATGCTGCCAGGGGGCAATGTAACGTTCCCTGGCAAACTCAAACTATTAATGAACAAGAGTTTATTTGTACCATATACGCCGCCCTGAGCAAGTTGTATATACCGTAATTATTGAACAAAAAATATTATTGAATTTTGTATAAAAGACATTTGTTATTATCGTAATATTTTTTGTAGTAATATTCTCTCTGTATTTAGGATAGTAATTTTTCTATATTTATTATGTGATTGTGAAATGTGTCAGTATCTGCGATAACAGAGATGTGAAATTTAGCCAGAGGAGAATAATATTGTCAAATTACAAAGAAATGTTAATAGTCAGCAGTAGTATAATAGAACCATGTACAGCGTATTCTTTGGTCTTCTCTGTGTAGAGCTGAATGCGAGAGGAAGCTGTGTCGAAGCGATTTATGAATGGGTGGACTTCTTTTGTCTCTGTCTAGATTTAGCCGCCATTAGAGGAGGCGTTACAAATTAATGTGAGTTCAATTATTGTTTGATCTAAATATATCAGAATTTATCAAAAGTGTGTATTATTAATGTAAATTAGCTTGCCCATGTCATCTATAAAATTTCTTTAAAGAATTTTCAGCATTTTTAGCGGTGTTGCTGGGCTGTGCCGCGATCGATCGATTTGCAGCGGCGGCACATTTAAAAAATTGTTCCGCTAAAGGAAAAATCAACCAAACCCGTAAATCGGGAACAGATAGATAAAAATTAACAGTGAATTAAGAAATTGTTCTTCTTTTACAGTGATCCTGAGACTGATGAATTTTAAACTAATTATACGTTTCTGCATTCGTAGGGGGATAGTTAATGTTAGGTAACATTGAAATTTAACAATTTTGGTTCTTTCAAATAACTTACATGTATAGCGAAGTAGGTTTGATCAGTGATAATTAAATGTCGGCTTGGCAATAATTTACCATTTTCTGCTAATAGAGATAATCTTGTGTTCCATAGCTAACGCCGGGATAGAATTCAGTAAATATTTAACAAAAAAAACCCACTGCATTTAGAAAATGTGTGCCAAGGCCGAATTATGTAAATGATTTAATTCTCAACTAATTATTCTTAATCAGTTAATATGAGTACACGTAATTCTTAAATGTATGTAATTCTTTTGAAAGTGAATTTTTTTTATTACCACACGTAAATAAGAGAGAGGTTCTACAACAAAGTTCGTACTTACAGAAGACAGTTAAAGAGAGGCAAATTAATTAACTAAAAGCAATAATTATTATACTATCTTTAACGAAAATAAAAGCAATTTCGTTAAAAAGTGTGGGACCTAAATGCAGCCTTGAAGAAGTATTGTTGTCCTCCCAGTGAAAACACAGTGCTGACTCTTGACATGAAGATTGGTAATGGGCCACAACAGAGCTGGCTCACAACAGAGTCAGTCGAAGTCTTCAAGAAATATTTTAGAATTGCTAGGTAACTCCAGAGCAGACTCACAGTATTCCATGCAGAGATTATGCTAGTGTTGGGCTACCCAAGGTGGAGACACGCTGTAGTCCTTGAAGAGATTACGGTAGTAATGGGTCACCAAACTTGCAGACCCACTGTAGTCCTTGTAGAGATGGCAATCAGCCATCCATTGTGACTGTGTGATTGCACCACCACAATTGAAGAGCCTTGAGGAAAATATAGCAATTCAACGAACCACCACTTGTGCACTCACTAATATTTTTTTTGCAGTATCCTTAGAACCAGAAATGCTGTTACCCAGTCCCTTGCTGAATTATCAACACACGTGCAAGCACTAACAAAGTCATATAACTCTGAGATTTTACACATTTAGTATGATCAACAGACAAATGTGTGCAGTATAATGAAGCCCTCTTATTTACTTATCTTGAAGAGGTGGTGTCTATAAATTACAATATTATAGCGTAAGAATAAAATTACAGAGGTAGAGGAAACATCATTACAGTAAAGAACATGATGATACAGATAACATTTGAAGTAATACAGGCCTTACAAAAGGAATAAAAATAAACGTATTCATGAGAATAACAGGAATCATGACATAAGGAAATAAATGAAAAGTGAAAATATCCTTAGAAACATAAACATGACACATGAGCATTAAAAGAAGACACAACAGAATAAATAATGTCTGAAAATCTTTCCAAAGTAAAGAATATGCTAATAAAACAGATTAGATTTTAGGATAACAAGATCCCTCATCACAGTGAATGCAGTTTAGTATTAGGAGGAAAACAATTCTACCAAATTTATCTTATCAGTTAAACACACAGAGACAGGAAGAACACAAACACACAATGGTACACATAAAAATAGCGGAATAACACAAAAGGAAAGGACACGGTCTGTTTTCATTGTAACATTTGGTACTGCAGTACTTGTGGTGAGCATTGTATTACGCTTTTTCATTTTTCTCCCTTCAATATTATTCTTCATGCAGATCCCTCTATTACCATCAGCCAAAACGCCTTCATTTAGTTGTTGGAGATCTCCCTTAGTTCAACATTTGTTCCCCCCCCCCCCCCCCAAAAAAAAATCCTTTCATATAATTCTTACCTGTTGTCACTGTACCCTACTTATCTGTTCATTTCCTTTTTCAATATAACTGTTCCTCATTGTACAGTACTCTTTGGCCAAACCTTTTCCTATCTTCCCAACTAATCATAATTCATTTCCTTATATAGCATACCCCTTACATTAACTTAAATCAACTGAGCTCAGATATATAATTTAGAGAACGAAGCAATTCAGCCACAGAAACCGATTAGCACAAGCAACAACAATAACAAATTCAAAGTGTCAAATCAAGCTGCGGCATATCTAAATTAGCAAAGAAAAAGCAACATTACAACTAATATAAAACAGTATGCAGTAAACAACAAAGGTAAATCAGTGGTAAAACTGTCTTAACACAGTAATACAACGCTAAATTCAGTAGGACAATGCCTGACCAATAGCAGCAGCAAATACAACAACTTATACCTAAACATGACGAAGCACAAGCAGAAAAACATTACAATAAAGACAGCAATGCCGTTAAGGGAAACGTTTATTCCCATTTTAATGTCTATGTCACGTCTTAACACCAGAGTGGTGCACCACAACAACTTATTTTACCCGGAAAATTAGCACATCCTTGAACAGAAAATTATGTATGCAATTCCAGTTACCAGACCCTTCTCCTTCTTATAGTTATTTTCTTTCCAAGTGCCTTTTTTTATAGGAATGTGGATCATAAAACTATTATTTAATGAATCTGGCGACAGAAACTGTTTATAGTAGCATATGCGTTGAATTTGTGAGCGTGTTGGGTTGAACTGCTATTCTTTTATTCTGCGCAACGGATTAATCTGAGATGTACCGTTTACCCTGTGGCTCCTGCAAGATGCAATTTCCACCCCCACAGTACTACAGAAGTCAGACAGACGCTCCTAACGTTCTAAGGAGAAATGACTGAAAAACTTTCAGCAATAAATATGTTCTGGAGTCATCTGCTGTAAGGAAATGACTCAAAAATTCACAAAGTTTCTTACGTAACTAGTGGGATACTTGGGTACTGGAGTGGTGTAAGAAAAAATTGAAACTAACGAAAGTTATTATTTATTTTGCAAAAATTCTGAGAAATCACAATGGCACTTTTAGTTATGAGTTGAACAAGTTATATCCTGGTTCTTTTCGGAATGTGAAGTTACCTCTCAAGGACAGGATTCGCTAATGAAATTTCTATACAAAGTTTAAGATTGTTATTGACTTGCCAGAATGGCTGAGAGGCGCTCGTACTCAACTTGAATAATTATCCTTCAGGTACAGTCGAGACTGTTGCGTGTGAAATGCGGTGAAGTGTACTGTTGTGGAGGAAATATGGGGCTCACAATAGCTGTACCGCACAATACCGTAAGCTGCGATGACTGCTGTCTGCACTGCTCGCTGCTGACAAATAAGATAACTCTCGTTCTATCTGGATTGACCTTCGCCAATGAAACTCTCCCTACGCCTTGATGAAGTGAAGGATTCCTATTCGCCCATAGTCTAATTATTGGCGTGGTACACCGGTCAGATAACCAGTCCACCGCGATACCACTCAAAAATTCGCTCGCAGGTGTTTAACTATAACTCTGTCCAGTCACACAGCGCAATAAGTGTGTCTGCCAACACAGTGAACAATGCTTAATCGTGCGGACTCAATATAGAGTCTCACTTCGATTCGCTCTCGACAGAGGTGCTCTCCCAGTGAATTACTGAGGAGAGACTTGATCCTCCCTCCAAGAGCGACAGCAGAACGGCACCTCTACACGCCAGACGTGAAGGGGTATATCTTCCGGTCCCTTTCATTACTCCATCAGCTCAAGGCGTCAGAAATATCGTCTGCCAATCAGCATTGCTCTTCTAAAACGGGAGAATGACGTTTCGTTGAAGGCGACCAATCCGGAAAGCTGTAGTATCGGCGTTTGGTGTTTGCTGTCTCCCTGTGAAAATCTCTGGAACTGTGTTCTATGTGTAAAGAATGCGTAGGTTGGATGCTCCCACACAATGTAGCGAAATTTGGTTTTAAGCTGAACACGGGATCATTCCCACTTTCACTCGGGCACGCACTGTCTGCTCCATGGGCGGCCGAGGTTGACTCGTCCTCTGAAGGGACCGGCCTCCTGGTGTGTGGTCTGTCTCTCTCGAACTAAAAGCTCCTGTGACCGTCGTGTCTGGAATGTATGTGTGTACGCCAGCCTCGAGTATTTCAACCCCGGTGCGCACTTGTTATTTGCATATCGTTTACATGAATTCATACAACATTGACTTTATCTTATCGATTTCGGGTCTGAATGAAGCGTCTTGATGTGAGGAATTTGACTGTGAGTGCGGAATATGTAAGCAATGAAGGTCAGGAGACCACGAAATCTACATACTTCCTTCCTTCTGACAAAATTTTTGTCTGCGGTTTGTCAATGCCGAGGAAAACATTGACAAAGTCAGGCAAAAATTGTTCTTTTAGATTTCTTTTCTCAGCCATTCTCTGCAATTTTTTTTAGTGATTTCCTTATAGCCATTGTTTCTATTTTTTAATTTTACAATTTATGTTTTGTTGTGTGGCAAACATAGACTTTACAAAGGCTGTTATTCTTTGTCGTTGCCAGTATGTGTCTCTGTTTTTCTTTTTCATTTCCAAAAATTGTTTTTACAATATTAAATTTTCTATACTCGTTAGTGTACAGTGTATCATGTTTTAGTGTGGTTATTTTGTTGAGCCCAACCTACATAGGTAGGAATGATCATCAAAATAAAATAAGAGGAATCAGAGCTCAAACTGAAAGGTCTATGTGTTCATTTTTCCAGCACACTGTTCGGGAGTGGTAGAGAGATAGTATGATTGTGGTTCGATGAACCCTCTGCCAATAACATAAATGTGAATTGCAGAGTAGTCATGTAGATGTAGATGTATATCTTTTCTTTAGTTAAGCTTGTGTAAATGTTCACAAAACCTCTGTTGTTTTACTTTGTTTTATTTATTTAGGCATTTTCTTTTTCTTTATGTGTCACGTTTTTTTGTGTAAGAATGAAGGAGTGTTTCCTCTTAATTCTATCCCTGGTATTAATATTATTACACCAAAAATGTGTTTTTGAATGTTACTTAAAGAAGAAAATTCCTGCATGAATCCTTTTCTAATTTTACATATAAAAAAATAGACTTTCCATGAGTTTGTGAGTTTATATAACTATACTAAGTTTCTTTACAAAAGGCTTAATGTATCTATAAATTGTAGACTTTGCATACATAATAAAAATATTTACTTTTACAAGAATGGAAAAAGGTACTTTTACAAATATATCATTTTCTTAACTCTACATTTGTGTTTTATGAGTTTTTTCCTTTTTTGCTGCATCAGTTTCTGTGCTCGATGATCCTCACTGAAATACTGGAAGGCGTCGACTCATTTGTATGGGTGTCACAAATCATGAGAGAAGCACTCTAGCATGCGATGCCGGGTCTTTCTTGATGACATTGTCATCATGGACTGGTACTTTTAACCGATGATGATGACTGTGGTTTACTGCAAAAACAGTGATGTCTTGGTACTCCTTTGCTGTCACACCTGGGATGGTATGGCAGTTCGATGATTGTAGTTGACTACCGACGATCGTCACCCAGTATTGTGCTGTGACGTCTTGGTACTTCACACCTGGTCGGTATGGCAATTTGATGATGTGGTAGGGAAAATACTGTTCATTTTTCTGAATCTATTTCTAGATAATGTTGGTTGTACTACTTAATATTCCGTTTGCCGTTCGCTTGTATTTGTTTGACGATTCAAGGTTTATATTTGGAGAAGTGGTTGTAGTAGTTGCTATGCCCCAAAGTTCATGGAAAGACGTTTGTAGCAATTTGCTTTGTAGGATAGGAAAGAAAGGTATCTTGCTGTCTTCTGCCCTTCTTCATCTTGCAGCTTCTGTTCTTATCTTCTTTCTTGCATTATTCTGTTCTTCTTGGGCTAGGAATATGTGAATTTTAGTGTAGGAGTGATATAGGATTTGTGGGATCTGACTGCCTTTCCCAACTGTTACTTGATGAGTTTGTAGATCTTAGTAATTTTTGTAACTTCATTGTCGTCTCGTCACATTATGATTCTCCCCACACTCTTCTGATGTGTAGCAGTATCGTGACATATGAAATGTCTGTGCTGCGTGTTGACCTCCTGAAGTCCAACCTGGTTGCAACCTGCACTTCCAGTGTGGCGTTGGTCTTCATGTTGTTGTTATTGCCCTAAGTGCTTTCTCAACATGTCTGTACCCTCTCCGTCGCTATCTCGAAGCATCTGGTGTTAAGGGAGCTGGTGATTGGTGTTGGTGGCGATGTCCCTCTGACGCGTAGAAATATTTACAATTTTTGTTTTACATATATTTGTTATTTAAAAAAACTCTGATTTTATATAATGCAAAAACTGTCTGATAGTGGCAAAAATTATTGTATATAAGTTATTTCTTTTCTTTATTCTAATTATGTCCTACCACTTCTTCGTTCTTTTAATTGTTGTGTACCATTTATTGTTTGTGTGCATGTTGTAGTGTATTTGATACTACAAGAGAGTGTTAGTGTGTATTGTGTCTATTTTTCTTTTAATTAATGTGTTATTTTGTTGATTCTTAATTTATTTTTTGATTTAGTGGTTAGTATAAGATAGGGTGGACGTTGGTTTGCCTAACCTCTTCGGCATTTTTCAATTCAATCTTTACGTTTTCCAGTATTCGGTGGCCTAATTTCTACTCCTGGTTTCCCTTTGCTTTGTTGTTCTTGTCTTTGTGGACCATAATTTCCTCGGTAATTATTCACGCCCTGGTCTCACCAGTTGCTGTTTCTAACATGGTGACCTCTTTCAACGTAACCTTGATCGTTGGCATTTTGGTTCCTAAACCCATATCCGCCACTGTATGAGTGTCCATTACCGTTCCTATTTCAGTACCAATTATTCTGGTTATCGTTTCTATGCCAATTGTCTCCATTGTGACACTGACCTTGTCTGTTGAATTGCCTGAAATTATTGGTGTTAAGATCACAATTATTATTATTATTGGAATATTCATTCCTAGTCCTCTCCTTTTGCTGTTCCCTTTCCTTTCTTTTTTCTTTCACCTGGTCTTCTTTAAACGTAAATTCAAGTTCCCTTAAAACCTCTTTGAATTCTTCGGTATTTTCATTTTTTCCTACTGTCGCCTGTTGATACTTTACCGGTAATTTCATTCTACACAGACGTATCAGCTCTCCGTTACTGTATGGTTTGTCTAGGCATTGATCCTTTTTGTCCATTTTGTCAAAGAGTTTTTCACGCTTTTCTCTCCTGAGCTTTCATATGGTGTCACCAGAAGTAACTCGTATTTCATTTTGTTTTGTGCCTCCTTGGACCAATATCTTTCGAGAAATGCTGTTCTGACCTGTAGGTAAGACGTACAGCTAGCCGCGATCTTTTGCATCACCTCTGCTACTGTCCCTGTCATGTGTGCACAAATGAAGTCAGGTTTGTGAGCTACGCTCCAGTGGTTTGGTAAGCCTACTTGAAACTGGTCGATGAATGTGCGTGCATGCAAGCTACCGCATTCTTCCTTGAAATGTTGAAATTTTCTAACTGTAAGGAAGTGATCTGTATCATATCAACTCATAAATCCGGTTTGTGGCTGATTCATGGACTCAAATGATCTGCCACTGCTTGTGTCTTCGTGTTTATTCTCTGCTAATCTACTGTCTGTCTGCCTGTTCTCAGTTTCCTGACTCATATCATCGTCATATCGTATCATTGGTGAACAAAAGTGTTGCTCGTGTGTTTCTACTCTCGTCGTTGGTAGTCTAGTACCTGTGCTGCTATTATGTTGTATCGTTGGATTTACTGTTTCAGTTGCCTGTCTTTCGATTGGTGTCGGCTGAATGTATGTGTTCTGTTCTTCTAGGTACTGAGCCTGGTCCTGTGGCATGTCATGTATTACTTTAATCGGGGTTTTCTGTTTCGATGTCTGCGCGAGTGTTACGTCTAGCCTTGGTTCTACTTGAATTTTCTTAGACGGCGCGTGTTCGCGTACTGAATTAATGCTTGACGCGTCAGTTGTTTCGCTACAGGTGTAATCGGTCTCGATCTTTTCTTCGATAGTTTGTATGAACTCTGTTCGAAGCTTTTCAAACTAATCTTTGTTTGTAAGTTCTATTTTATTGATCATATTTTTCTAAGTGCAACCTTTGCGACCTTGCTTTGAATTGCTGGTTCTTCCGAAATTTGTATTGCTGTTCGAGTGGCTTTTTTCGTAAAACGTTCCACCATTTTGTCAACGTTTACGTTGTCGAATTGGACCTTGTCCACGTCAGTGCATAATTGCTGCTGACGTTGTGTTAGTACCTGAATTCTTTCTCTAGATTCTTTCGCGTCTTTATTTATCTGAGTGATCTGACTATCAATTCTAGCGATCTCTTCTTCCATCAGAATTTTGACCTGTTGAATCTGTGTCTTTATCTCTAGCCTCAAGTTGTGATTATCCTGTTTCAATTCCTGATACTGTTTTGTCATCTGTGTATTAATATCCGGATTCTGTTTCTTCATACTAGCGTTCATTTTTTGTAACATCTCCGTGATCGCGTCCTGTCCTGTAACACTACCTTCTGCTGAACTATGTGTTCTCGATCTATTGTTTTCTACTCGGTCAGTTACGTCGTTTACTAGGCTATGCTGTGGCGCTTCTAAGTTTGATAACTGCAATAACCCGGGCTGTCTGTGTTGAGGACTAGTTGCGTTTGTCATTGAACCATTACGTGGCGCAAATAACTCCGCATTCTGCCCGCTCTGTTGAGTATGTCGTGTTTGCAGGTACAGTTGCGTCTGTTACTGAATCTTTTCGTGGCGCTGGTAACTCCGCAAAATTCTGCGTCTACTGTTGGGGTATATCTAGAATGTGTACGATATGTTCGACGTATTCTAAATCTTCCCCCTCTTCCTCACTGTCTACTTCTCTTTGAACGTTAGCTAACTGCCGGTTTATTGACTGTATTGACGCGTATTCTGTCCCTGAATATGCAGCAAACAAACGCGTTTCCTGTGCTCGTTTCGCTTCTAATCTTTGCGATTTCATACGTGGGCTGTCTATTTCTGGCTCAGAATGTGCCCTACCTGGAATTTCATATTCTGGAAATTCGATGTTATCATCCCTCCGATTCCCATCTGACTGATCTGTCTCAATTTTATCCCAGTCTAACTGAGCCTGCTGATTCTGCAGCTCCCCGACTGTCCGATTCTCTGATTCACCGTCTGTTCTATTCTCAGGTTCACCTTCTGTCCTATTCTCAATAAGCTCGTTTACTTGCTGTCTATCTGGTTGATTCTCCCACATTTTGTCTACTTGCTGTCTCTCGCGTAACCTTTTGGCTTGCGCTCTCGTTAACATGGAAATTCTTTCAACACACCACAACCCTATCTACAAAAGTGTACGACTACTTACCAGTTGGTTGAACCAACAACAACAACAACGTCGTGACTTCTCGGCTAATGATCTGTCTGCTCTGCTACAGTCCGCAATCTCTACCTGGGCGCTTGCAAAGGGAAAAAAATGTTATTTCTTAATTCTAACTTATATGATGCTGTGTCACACTGCGTCTCGCGTCACTCTGCGTCTGTGCCTATCACCTGAAAATTCTATGCCATAACAGCTACACAGAAATAGTAAACAATGCAAAGTTTTCCAACACAATAACACACGCCTTTTTCCCTACAATTCTGCTTTCTTCACTACCTGTATCTATTCTGATCCCAATCTTTGCAAGTAGCTATTTAATACATGAAAGAAAGTTCTTGAAAGTCCTACTGATGCGACCTGCCATACCTAACTATCCTGACAGTTTCCTATTCTGGTAGGTTACCTATTTTACCTATTCTGGCAGGGTCGCCATTTTCTGTGGTGTAGGGTCGATCTTTTAGAGTTCGGGTTCGAATGAAGCGTCTTTATGTGCGGAATATGATTGTGAGGGCGGAATATGTAAGCAATGAAGGTCAGGAGACCACGACGTCTTACAAATTTTATTTTATAAAGCCAATATTGCAAGAGGGCTAGAAACTAGATATCAAATAAAATAAGAAAATATGTACAAAGCAGAGCATAAGAACCTTATTCAACAGGCATATGGCAGTTCATAAGTTGGTAAATATTCTCTCAACTCTAGTAGAAAGACACTTGTCATAGTCAGGTCTGCACCCATAAGAATATTTCTCATCCCTTCATAAGGAACTCAGTCAGTAGGACAAAGAACGAGCTCCAAACTGTAATCATATGTTTCCCAGTAATAATGTGTCATGTTTGTGGTGTGTTCTACAAAGAAATATCAATAGCAAGGTAAACGACCCATCTTTCCTACAGTAGTGAGAGCACTTGTGGGAGTGCGGCGTGCTTCACAGCACTTAAAGGACACCATTTAAAGTTGGCAGGAAACACAACAGTAGGTTTCCCCAGATGCAGCCAGGTGCAGCAGAGCATTACCTCAAGGTCACATACACTTTTTTACCAACTTACTTACAATAGCAGTTTCAACTCCAATGACAGTTTGATACAAATACAAAATTTCACAGGAGAAGTGTGTAGAAACGAAATCTTATAAAAAGTATACAGAAATTTCCGTCGGGATTCTGGTATTCACCTTCACATATATACTCAGTTTTCATTACTCTTAAAGTACGATTCTTGGTTTTCAACATTCTTTCCAGCAAACCAGCGTTTTAAAACCCTCCTCATTATTCATACACCTACACGTCGATAGTGCTTCAATACTTCATCATAATGAACATATAGCATAACCGCGTTCCTCATACAGCATCGCGTTATTAATCACAAACATATCTCAACTAAATAATACACATCGTCATCATATTAACAACATTATAACAGATCAATCAAATCTCAAAATCGGCATAGCTTCCTTCAGTAATCTCTAAACCTGTAAAAAGTCTCTGCTCGTTTTAGTAGTGTCATCTACATCAAGCGTACTTCAAAAATCATGATTCCATACCAAATACATCTGTCAAATTTCTCACAGTATGAGAATGGTCACAAAAACATATGAACCGTTCACAAAGTACAGACGAAGTACAATTTCATAAATGCAAAGTAATCGAACTGTGTAATTACGTAAATAACTCGCAATGACGTAATAAAATGTTTATTTTTCTCATTTAAATGTCCTGATACCTGTGTAATTCTGTGATAGAGAAATATGGTACCGCTGTATAAAACTGTATAATCAGACACCATATTGTCTAGGGCTCCTTGCTCTTGCCTCAAGCATGGTACAAGTAGGCGTACCCCATTGAGGGATAATTTAATTATACCTCAAATGTTACAGATTGAGACTGCGGAATGAAATGTATCACTGAAAACCTTCACTGTACCATTGTAGCTCAAAAATATTTCCAAAATTGTTCCACGTACAAAAGGTAATCACTCAAATGCGTGTCCTGTAGTGCTAAACTATACTTCAGGCTGTAAGAAAATTTCTGTCATTGCTTAACGTTAAAAATGTGCCAAGTGTCTTAGTTATAGTCGTCCATAAGCAAAGTTCTCCAGAAGTCAATGTACTTACCTTGTCATGTACAAAAGTAAAGTGCCAAGCATATAAATGTCGCAGTTATTACGCTCATTGCTGTGACCTTGAAAGTACCATACTCCAACGTATTGTTGTGTTAACGAAAAATACCTGTCTCACTGCAGCTATTCCACATTAGTCATTACCAAAACATGTTTTACTTTCCAAAAGAATGTAGAAAAACTGTGCAGACATAAAACAGTTACAGTGCAAATGCAGTAATGAAGGTATCATCTTTACATAGCTTAGTTAAAATAATATGTCTTACGTGTTCCGGTAATTTAATAAAGCAAATACGGATTAGTTCCGAGGGGCTGTATGGGTTTGACAAATACTGATTCTTTTGCAACACATCTTCAAAACATTTTACAGGGCTGGAAAATCCAGACTGTTCGAAATGTTTGATCATTATAATATTGTGGTTTGCTCGATCTTGAGTAACCTGGGACCAGTATGCAGAAAGGAAGGCATGATAAAAATCTCCATCACTGTGACAGTCGCGAATAACCAATCGCATTCTGCAGCAGGTTCATTCTCTAAATAGCCACACATGAATTATAATCTATGTTCTAATGACCAGTTAGGAGGAAAACATCGAGAAAATTGATGAAGCCAAGCTTCTGGATGTATATCATTACTATAATTCTAGAATGTTTTAAATTTACGCTTTGCGATGAGGAGCTATTGGTCAAAGTCATCATGTTAGTGAGTCGCAAATCGGTCATTCTTACATCGTGTCGGAGGATCCATCTCAAGGCTCGGTGATTGCCAACTCCTTTCAAAATCTCCAAAATACCCTGTGCTACTGCTACACGATTTTTCCGTATTTCTAAATCCCACTTCCCATGTCGGAACGAGAGTATCCTCTGATATATGTAATTCTTGTATCACACATGGCAACTGACCTCTTACTTCCCGCATTTCTCTTTTGTGTTGCGTGTTAATTTGATTCTGATTTTGTTTGAGTTTCCTAATTTACTCATACTCTTCTGTGTCAGTAAAGGCTACCACTCCTGTATCATCCACATCATCATGTACCTTCGTACATAAATTGGTTAACTGACCCGGAATTTCCGTTACTATTTCCGATAATATGCCAGTTTTCTCCGTGTGTTTTTTTCTCAACTAAGTTTCAAAGTATCCACTGTATCCTTTAAGTTTTTCTGATCTTTTACAAGTTACGTGACCGTATCGGGAGATGCAACTGAAATCCTTATGGCTGCTTCATGATTCTGTAATGCGTTTTCATGTCGCGAAAAATTAGGCTCGAAGTGCTCATAAATTTGTGTTTTTACATCTTTACAAACTTTTTGACATTTCGATTCGATTTTAAGTAATTCAGCGGATAAACAAAATGGTTCAAATTGCTCTGAGCACTATGGGACTTAGCCGGCTGCGGTGGTCTAGCGGTTCTAGGCGCGCAGTCCGGAACCGCGCGACTGCTACGGTCGCAGGTTCGAATCCTGCCTCGGGCATGGATGTGTGTGATGTCCTTAGGTTAGTTAGGTTTAAGTATTTCTAAGTTCTAGGGGACTGATGACCAGAGTAGTTAAGTCCCATAGTGCTCAGAGCCATTTGAACTAAGGGACTAACTTCTGAGGTCATCAGTCCCCTAGAACTTAGAACTACTTAAACCGAAATAACCTAAGGACATCACACACATCCATACCCGAGGTAGGATTCGAAACTACGACCGTAGCGGTCGCGCGGTTCCAGTCTGTAGCGCCTAGAACCGCTCGGCACACTCCGGCCGGCTCACCGGTTAAACCTTCACATGTTCGTTTCAGCGTTTGCTCAGTTACGTCTAACTTTCGGAGTTATTGATGTCTTAGTTTCCGATTTTGTTCCATTTGTTGCTTTGTTTGTTTCTGATTTTGTTCCATTAATTGCAGTAACAGTGTATTAGTGAATGAAAAATATTGCTTTGCACTTTTCGGCAGTGCCTTTGCAGCGACAGTATTCGTATTTGAAGAGCAAAGAATGAATCTTAATTGAGAGAAGAGTAATGACGCAAAACCTGAATCTACGGTATTTGTGAGATTTTATTTTGTAATTTCGCATTCGTGAAGCGACCTGTTACCCACCGATCGATCGACAATAATTCCCTATTCACTGATTGTTTCAGTGTCTATCACGTCATTTACTGCCTGGTCTATGTCCCTATGCATCGTTTTATCAAATTATTATGTTGAACATTAGTTAATTCATTATTTGGTGGTGCTATCACTGTACGCTCGTCGTCACTGTCATTTTCCAATTTACTTTGCAGCCTAGTGTTACGTATTTCACACGATTACACACATAAAGCAATTCGAAAACCAAAATTAAGAAAACACACCAAAGTAGCACTGAAAATAATAAATATCTAATTAGCTGGAGAAGCGACTGCGAGATACTTAGTGCAAATCCACATGCATCCACATCTGCCTTACGCATTGCAGTACAGTACAACAATAAGAAACTGCTACAAAGGAAAATCTATATATACAATTACGCGCCAAGAATAAACATTAACTAATTTCCAATCATGCACTAATTATCAAACTACAAAAAAATCCGAAGATTCCACTGAGGTATCCTCGGCTAAGGGTCGACAGGTGAAACGTCTTTATTTAATTCTGGAACTGCTGAGGGAAACTGAACTACGCTTGTCTTCATCATTTCAACACTGACTTACAGAATTATCCTTGACAAATACAGCTCAAAGTTATTCTATTCATTTATGACCCACAATATTCACGGATAACAAAATCTGACTATTAATTAACACAAAATAATAGCCCTGAATTAGAAGATATCTTAACAATAACCCATACATTTCGTAAGTCACTAAATTAATGTAAATGTCGTGTGACGACGGCCTCCTGTGGGGTAGACCGTTCGCCGGAAGCAAGTATTTCGATTTGACGCCACTTCGGCGACTTGTGCGTCAATGGGAATGAAATGATGATGATCAGGACAACACAACACCCAGTCGCTGAGCGAGGAAATCTCCTACCCAGCAGGGAATCGAACCCGGGGCCTTAGGATTGACATTCTTTCGCACTGACCACTCAGCTACCGCGAGTGGACTCGTAAGTTACTTACCTCACAGATAATCCTCAAGACACGAACTACAGCAAATACAGCAAGTATACAGCCAGCACAGTAGACTCTAACTACTAACAGGCATGTGGTTACCAAAGGAAAGATTTTGTGGTAGAACAAACAATATATTTAGCAAATTTTACCTTAATCATGTGACATCTAGTTCCAGAAAATCTATAATCGTCCGTGACAACCGGTTACAAAAATTACATAATCGTCAATAATTCCATTATGCACATTTTACAATCTTTGTCCAACCAATATTAAATCTCCATGAGGGACACACGGCCACACCGTCCGCTCGCATTATCACTGCTTCTAACCTCTATTACTGCTATTAACTTCTAACTGCGAGTCCTTCCAGTCACAGAGTCACTAACAGAGGGCGCACAGCGCTGTCAGTGATGTTGATGCAATCTGAAGTGCTGTCAACATACAAACATATAAACAGGCTACTTACACTTACAGCATTACAAGTAATGGATTCTTGAGACCCTGTATACAGATCGGCACTAATTTGTCTCACAGCAGACAGTCGATCACCCCATATGGCTCAGCGTAGTGGAAGTACCATACATTCATCAATCAGTCCAGGTCGTTTTGTGCAGTGGTTTACGGGAGCGGAAATATTGTCTCTGCAATATTAAAGATCAAGCCTACACACTGTTCACTCCGCAAACCAGAATTCCTACGCAACATACCACATCCTAAACTCACATATATTGCACAGATTGTCGTCACATTTCGTATTAAGTTAACATGAGTCTATGAGTCTCTTTTCTTGGAACAACTGTTAACGGCCTCCCGTCACTGAGCAACGAACGGGAACGCCTGTGCGGCAGCCGCCGGCATGTCTGTCTTCGTCCGGAGGTTATCATCATCCCTCAGAAAATTCAGCGATGGCATCAAGAGACAGGAAATCATCAAGGACGTAAGTTTCTACCTCTACAGTTACGTACGTACACTACATGCCATCTTAAGCGCATGACGGATGGTACCTTATAACACCACCAATTATTTCCTTTCATGTTCCACTTCCAAACAGAGTGAGGAAAACGACTGTCTATACGCCTCAGTGCGAGCAATAGTTTCCCTTATCTTCGTGATCCTTACACGAAATGCACATTGCTTGCGGTAGAACAGGGTTCCAGTCAGCTCCAGATGCCAATGTCGGGACATACGTAAGATCGCAATGCCTTCGGTACCTGGCAGCACTGTAGTAGCGTGAAATTAATTTCAGATCGGTGTTTTGTTGCGTCCCCATTAGTCATAGGACGAAGTCAGTTGATGAAGAACACAACTCGAGACACACCGCATTGTAATAAGCCGAACAGGTCATCTGCAGAACTCATTTTGAGACACGCTCGCTTATACACACACCAGGCTTTTGCGTTATAGTCAAACATTTTAGATTCAAAGTTACGAAACAAAAGCAAATCCAATATATAGTTTACAAAAATAATATTTCATGTACCGGGTGATCAAAATGTCAGTATAAATTTGAAAACTGAATAAATCACGGAATAATGTAGATAGAGAGGTACAAATTGTCACACATGCTTGAAATGACATGGGGTTTTATTTGAACCAAAAAATACAAATGTTCAAAAAATGTCCGACAGATGGCGCTTCATCTGATCAGAATAGCAATAATTAGCATAACAAAGTAAGACAAAGCAAAGATGATGTTCTTTACAGGAAATGCTCAATACGTCCACCATCATTCCTCAACTATAGCTGTAGTTGAAGAATAATGTTGTGAACAGCACTGTAAAGCAGGTCTGGAGTTATGGTGAGGCATTGGCGTCGGATGTTGTCTTCCATTATCCCTTGATACGTCGGTCGATCACGATACACTTGCGACTTCAGGTAACCCCAAAGCCAATAATTGCACGGACTGAGGTCTGGGGACCTGGGAGCCCAAGCATGACGAAAGTGGCGGCTGAGCGCACGAACATCATCAAACGACGCGCGCAAGAGATCTTTCACGCGTCTAGCAATATGGGGTGGTTCTAATAAAACCCCATGTCATTCCAAGCATGTGTGTCAATTTGTACTCATCTATCTACATTATTCAGTGGTTTATTAAGTTTTCAAATCTATACTGAATTTTTGATAACCCGGTACATAGCCATTTTATTGAGAAAATTGCTAACTCTTTATCTGTGTGCATCAGCACTAAAAGAGTCCAACGGGAAGTATGTGGTAGTAATGGCGTTACGTACTACAGAACATTGCAACGTGTAGACACTCTGTCTTTATCTTACCTAAATAATGTCGATCGAATCCTAGAAAAATAATAGTCTCGTCTTATTTTTTATTGCAAATTCGTTCAGTGAAAGAAGAGATGGGAATCACCAGTGAATCATTGCTTTTTTCGTGGTTTTTAGTGTCGACCATGTGAAAAAATCTAAGATCACTAAAATGGAATTTAAACGGAAATAAAAACCGACTGAGATAATCACATCACACGCAGAACTGCAGATTTCCATGATGAGGACCAAGAAAGCGACTGTAAAACTAGCTGTCATTAGAGAATCTTAAGAGATATTACTTAACAGTTAGTCTCCACAGAAACGTCAGATTTATAAATCAAATGACATGTTGCCAACTACTAATTGCTATTATTGACAGAATGATCGACATAGTTTGTAAATCGAAATTTTCTATCGTCAGTCACTGAATATGGGTAATATGAGCTTGGAAAGAACAGTATGTTAGTTGCTGATTACTTTACTTTTGAAGCGATTTGCTTCCTTTACTGTTAAGGTCAGTGGTGCAATTTGATATCGGCAAGCAAATTGTACCTGTCGGGATGATATGCATCGTAAGTACAACTTTACCTCCTAATATATTCTCAAATTTTTTTTTGGTTATAAGAAAAAAACCATGAAATAAAGACTGGTCCCAGAGGACTACACCATGCCACCCACCCATGGCGTCATCCTGTTGTCATATAACATCATTAGGTTGCGATATGGGAGGATGTACGGTCAACACACACCACTCCATGTCGTTGGTGGTTTAATGAACCTAAAAGCCGATAGTTTTCAATCAAGTGGTTCCATAATTTGACTCACTAGAGTCAGTGCACCCTCCTCCAAATCTTCCATGAACGAAGATACGTCGTAGTAACAAGAATGTAATCTGGGTTCTATACGTCACGGTGATTGCTCACTTGCTGAGGTAGTTTTGGGTTGAACATGAATATATATATATTTATCTACGCAAGAGATTTAGGATAAACGTTTCCATTACAACTCTCAGTAGACTGTGACCGCTGAAACATCAACTGGCTAAACTGTAGCAAGAGCTTCATATTTTGCAACAGATGGTACTAGAATGATGCACCTGTTGAAATATCCTACACATAGACGGGTGTTTTAAGGGGTTGATAAAGTTTTATAGGGCATTAGCTCGCTCTTAAAGAACTGAATAAATTCATTTATCTGGTTGACATGAAATATGTAAGGAACTTCGTATTGAAATATGAAGTATCAGGCAATGAAGAGTTTAAATTGTATACTACATGTGTTGAACCTTGAGAAAGAATCTAAACGAGTAAGTCATAAACAGCATGCAAACTTTAACCGGCCTCACAGTGGACCAAATTTTTCCGAGGCCTGTTGCCTACGTTATACTACAAATGCGGTATGGGATTACAAACTCTGGTACACAATGTGACCGCAATACACCGACCGGAGCTGTAACGGCACTCTCGGCTTCCACTGTCTTGCTAATTCTGCTGCATAAAGCGTTGTACCTGCCGATTGTCGGTGAGTCGTTGCAGTAAGAGATTCGTGTAAATCTTGTTCCCCGTATTTACAATGTGCAGTGACCGCAGTCGAAAGCCGGACACGAGGCAGACACTTTTATTTATTTATTTGTTCTAGTCCACTGCCGG
This sequence comes from Schistocerca piceifrons, assembly GCF_021461385.2. Taxonomy (NCBI): domain Eukaryota; kingdom Metazoa; phylum Arthropoda; class Insecta; order Orthoptera; family Acrididae; genus Schistocerca; species Schistocerca piceifrons. Next base: position 292,942,474 of record NC_060144.1, on the reverse strand, counting down.
CCGCGGTGGTCTCGTGGTTCTAGGCGCGCAGTCCGGAACCGTGCGACTGCTACGGTCGCAGGATCGAATCCTGCCTCGGGCATGGATGTGTGTGATGTCCTTAGGTTAGTTCGGTTTAAGTAGTTCTAAGTTCTAGGGGACTGATGACCACAGCTGTTAAGTCCCATAGTGTTCAGAGCCATTTGAACCATTTTTTTCTAGTCCACTGTTATCATGATAACGATTCACTGTTACATGCACTACTGGCCATTAAAATTATTACGCCATGAAGATGACGTGCTACAGACACGAAATTTAACCGACAGGAAGAAGATGCTGTGATATGCAAATGATTAGCTTTCCAGAGCATTCGCACAATGTTGGCGCCGGTGGCGACTCCTACAACGTGCTGACACCAGGAAAGATTCCAACTGATTTATTATACACAAACGGCAGTTGACCGGCGTTGCCTGGAGAAACGTTATTGTGATGCCTCGTGTAAGGAGGAGAAATGCGTACCATCACGTTTCCGATTTTGATAAAGGTCGGATTGTAGCCTATCGCGATTGCGGTTTATCGTATCGTGACATTGCTGCTCGCGCTGGTCGAGATCCAATGACTGTTAGCAGAAAATATGAAATCGGTGGGCTCAGGAGGGTAATACGGAACGCGGTGCTGGATCCCAACGGCCTCGTATCCAAAAATGGTCCAAATGGCTCTGAGCACTACGGGACTTAAGTTCTGAGGTCATCAGTACCTTAGAACTTAGAACGACTTAAACCTAATGACATCACACACATACATGCCCGAGTCAGGATTCGAACCTGCAACCGTAGCGGTCGCGCGGCTCCAGACTGTAGCGTCTGCCTCGTGTCACTAACAGTCGAGATGACAGGCATCTTATCCGCATGGCTGTAACGGGTCGTGCAGCCATGTCTCGATCCCTGAGTCAACAGATGGGGACGTTTGCAAAACAAGAACCATCTGCACGAACAGTTCGACGACGTTTGCGACACCATGGACTATCAGCTCGGAGACCATTGCTGCGGTTGCTCTTGACGCTCCATCACAGATAGTAGCGCCTATGATGGTGTACTCAACGACGAACCTGGGTGCACGAATGGCAAAACGTCATTTTTTTCGGATGAATCCAGGTTCTGTGGAAGCGTGTATTCGTCATCGCCATACTGGCGTATCATCCGGCGTGATGGTATTGGGTGCCATTGGTTACACGTCTCGGTCACCTCTTGTTCGCATTGATGGCGCTTTGAATAGTGGACGTTACATTTCAGATGTGTTACGACCCGTGGCTCCACCCTTCATTCGGTCCCTGCGAAATCCTACATTTCAGCAGGATAATGCACGACCGCATGGTGAAAGTCCTGTACGGGCCTTTCTGGATACAGGAAATGTTGGACTGCTGCCCTATATTCTCCAGATCTCTCACCAACTGAAAACGTCTGGTCAATGGTGGCTGAACAACTGGCTCGTCACAATACGTCAGTCACTACTCTTGATGAAATATGGTACCGTGTTGATGCTACATGGTCAGCTGTACCTGAGCATGCCATCCAAGCTCTGTTTCACTCAATGCTCAGGCGTGTGAAGGCCGTTATTACGGCCAGAGATCGTTGTTCTGGGTATTGATTTTCAGGATCTATGCACGCAAATTGCGTGAAAATGTAATCACATGTCAGTTCTAGTATAATATATTTGTCCAATGAATACCCGTTTATCATCTGCATTTCTTCTTGATGCAGCAATTTTAATACCCAGTAGTGTATACAATTACATTTATGTGAATATTTAAAATGATCTGTGCCTGTTATTTTCCTATTTAGGTCTGTTCTGAATATTGAACTAAATTTTTAACGTTTCCCTTATGTTTATTTGTTTATCCTACTACCACTCTAACATTGAGGTTACTACCTATACGCTACTCCAAATGAAACCGAGCGAGCTGGCGCAGTGGTCAGCACACTGGACTTGCGTTCGAGATGGTGAAGGGTCAAAATGGCATCCGCCCATCCAGATTTAGGTATTCTCTGGGTTCCTTAAATTACTCCAGGCAAATGCTCGGGTGGCTTCTTTGAAAGGAATTGGCATTTTACTTCCCCATCCTTGAAAGGTTCCGAGATTATACTCTGTTTCTATTGATCTCAACGTCAAGGAGTAATTAAACTCACCTTCTTTCCTTCCTTGTATCCTTCCTACCTTCTACAGGTAGTTTGCATATGCCACCGTTTCCATTGTCAGTCTCATATTGCTTTACATACATGACATAGAAAGAACCAAAAGTTTCCGTTAATTCAGTCTGTTTTGGCCAATGTTACAATTGTCTATCAAAAGATTTGTGATAATGGATGGGAATGAAGTATGGTAAAATAAAGTAAACCAAAAGGCAGCTACTGTGAAGCGAGGAAAAGCGTAGAGATTGGTATTCCAAGCCATAGGAGGTGGAATTAGCAGCACACCCACTGCTGTGATGGAGAACATGCTGGACATGCACGCATTAAATTTTTGGATCACGATTGAGGCTGCAGGAAGTGCGTGCAGGTAAAAAACGGGAAGAAACTGAAAGCCAGAATCCCACACTACTATATTCAGTGTAAATATAGGAAAGTTCCAGCTGACTATACACCCAGCTGCTTCAACAAACATTTCAGTGCAAGAATCCCAAATGGCGAGCAGTGGAAGAATGAACCACGATACCGTTTAGGAGACACGGTCTGTTCTATCGACAGGTCAAAAACAGGTGCAGCGTTTGGTGCAGGGGGTACTGGATACAGCCTGGTCTAGAGAGAGCAGTCTTTCTAGGAAAACTGGCTACGGTATTCCAAGTGGAGAAGGATATGCACAGGTGATCCAAGAATCGTAGAAACTATATTTATTCAGACAGCCTAGAAGTTCTGAAATGTCTGGCAGTCTCTAAAAAGCGACCAAAGATCGTTGCGGAATGCCTCAAAGCCCATATTAGACTAGGAGAAAGCAACAGGGTAAACCTACTGTGGATCCCTGGTCACTCAGGAATTTCTGGTAATGAACAAGGTGATTAGCTGCCGAGGGCAGGGCGACGATCCATTCTTTGGACCGGAACTAGTCCAAACTACCACTAAGGCAATGGGTAAATCTAAACTACGCAGTTGGATCACGAGGCAACATTTTTCACTAGAACTGAAAAACAACAACATGGCAAGCTAATCATGCCGAAATCTTGTTTTAAGATAAATTCTGTAGTCTTGGGTTTTTAGCAGAAGGCAGATTCGCTAAGGACATTATATGGTACTCGATTTTGCCACAGGCACTGCTCGTCGTTGCAATCTTAATAATACTGTTCGCACATGTAGGATATGGCCCGTGCCCCGAAAGGTATTGTTATTTGACTCAAAAGTGTTACCTTAAGCGTTTCGTTTACATAAGGAAGAAACTGAAACGTTCTGCTTCCTGTATCTCAGTATTCGATCGCTACTGCAATTCTTTAATTACAAGGGCGTGCTAAAAGAAATGTTTCCAAATTTTTTTATGTAGAGACTCAAAAATATTTTTAAATAAAACTAACGTTGTTAACATTCTACATCTGTATTCTTCATTTCCACGTATCTGCAACCTTCTGCTGCTAGAGAGACGCGAATTGTTGGGTGTAAAATGGCGTTGTGTAGCGAAACTATTTCGGTGCGTAACAGCGTGCTGTAAGAAAGTTTCGAATTCGAGGAGTTCGCCCACACATGGAACAACCTCTCCTTCAGCATCACAATGCCAGACCACGTGAGTGCTGCGACATCTGCAAAAATCCGACAACGGGTTTACTGTCGTCGATCACCGTCCATCAGTACCGGCATGCTCCATTTGACATTCATTTGTTTCCGTGTCAAGTTGATAGTCAATGAGATATTCTACAGTGACGCTATCAAAGTAATGGTCTCCCATTGGAATAAATGTGTTGGTAATCGGGGTGACAATCTTGAGTAATAAAAATGTAGACAAGTAGAATGTAGGTAGAATGTTAATAACATTTGTTGTATCTAAAAGGATGTGTTTTCACATAAAAATTCAGAGGAATTACTTTTCAGCTCGCTTTCCTATCAAATCCTTTGTAGCTGACGAATTTGTTGCTCGTTCTCCAAGAATTTTGTTTATATTTACGTATTATTTTATCTTGAGCCATTAGGGAGAGCCCTTTTTCTTATTCGTACATCCAAGGAACATATGCCCACAAACAAAGTTGGGACGTCTGTAGATGTGTTGCTTAAGTGTCCAAAACTGCGTGGCAGATTTCCTTGATGCACATTTCTCACTGAGACAGAAATTTTGACCAGCTGTAGCCTGTGCTCCCAAATCCTTTCACTGTATGCCAATCACTACAGAGATGTATAACGTACAAGATATCACTATTTGTACATGACTTTTGTAGGAGACAGACGGTCTAAAGTGATTTTCTGTGGTTACCAAGACATCAGCGCTACGTTGGCTGCCTGCAGACAGAATTAACAGTTCTTGTCGTAAATTAGAACTTATACATTAAACGTCAACTAATTTAAATCAAACAACAGATGTAGTGAACATCAGGTGAAAGTGATGGAACAACCACAACGACGTCAGCAGCAGGGTGTGGACAAAGATGTAGTGGCAGACTCTGGCGAGGTTATCATCTCAAACCAGCAGTTGCTATTGAGTGCCATGATCCTTCCATAACTCGAAACTTCCTGGCAGATTAAAACGGTGTGGCAGATCGAGACTCGAAATCGGGACCTTTGCCTTTTGCGGACAAGTGCTCTACCATCTGAGCTACCCAAGAACGACTCAGGCCCCGTCCTCACAGCTTTACTTCCGCCAGTACCTCCTCTCCTACTTTCCAAACTTCACAGAAGCTCTCCTGCGAACCTTGCAGAACTAGCACTCCTGGAAGAAAGGATACTGCGGAGACATTGCTTAGCCACAGCCTGGTGGATGTTTCCAGAATGAGATTTTCACTCTGCAGCTGAGCAGTTTTAATCTGCCAGGAAGTTTCATATCAGCGCACACTCTGCTGCAGAGTGAAAATCTCATTCTGGCTTCCATAACCTGTTCAGAATTAGTTTGTGTGTGTGTGTGTGTGTGTGTGTGTGTGTGTGTGTGTGTGTCTACCCTTGCTCTTGTTTGTCCAATGGCTTACTATTATTTGTTCATCTGTGGTATGTCCTCCAGTAACTTGAGTTTGACTTCACAAATTCAAGAGTTGCACTAGGCTCCAAATTTTTTCACCTGCCAAACGAATTCCCCATAACACGTTGCAATTAGAAATTTCCAGCCTCATCTATTATGTGCTCCTAGTCTTGGGACAGTTTCTTCCAGGTCTGCAAACTTCCTTTCAAGTCACGATTTTCTAGCGGCAACAGTGGAACACGCAGACGTATTTCATGTGGTAACATGTATACTCGGTGCAATGGAGTGACGACAGACACTGTATACATATCGTTTCCGATTAATAGGACGTGGTACATGATGTTTAGTTCACAACCAAGTTAAGAAACAGATTGATAGTATTTTCTGCCCTAATTTCGACGTAATTGTGATAAAATGATTTAAAGCTAGTCATTACTGGCTGTAAAAACTCTGTACTTCAATCTTGTGTCTATACAAATTTGATTATTTTTTCCCTGTACCAACTAACACGGAATTTAGTACTGGCACCTGAACGGATTAAACGCTTTCTAGTTAAAGAAATACTGAATTTTATTTTTGATGGGAGGATATCGTCCTAAGCCAAACTGACGTCCAGTGTACCTCTACAAAATGTGAAAAGGTCGTTTTCATCACGAGTTTGTAAATAACCCGGTACCAGAACTGTAGGGATAGTGCTACCGCTATTTGACAGTCTTATCCAGAGGACGTGTTAGTACACAGAAGGAGGTATTTCAACCAAAAAATTAACAGAGAAATTTTATGAGTTGTCAATAGTTTTACTGTAACTATTGAATGGAGTCATTACGCAAATGGCTGCTGATAATATTTATTACGATTGCAATTTCTACATATTGTCATTTCCAGACATTTTCCAACATCTACTTACAAAGTTATGTTGTGACATGCTGAAACATGTTTCATTCTGTCACAATGTAAGTTGGAAGAGTGAGCTTTAATATCCCACAAAGCTTAACAATGGCAATATCGAAACTGCATTCGCAATAAATATTGTCAACAGTCAGTTGTGTTCTTTAGAAATTCTGAAACCACAGATCTTGACGAAAATTCTATTTATACCTGTTGTCGTTACTGTAGCGAGAAATATTACAATGACCTTTATGTCAGAAGTGACACAGTCTTTTACATCTTAGACCCTTAAATAAATACTTCAATAAAATAAGCATCTCTATGCCCATTGGACTTGTATAACATATTCTTATTCTTGTCGTTACTAAGATAACAGTTGCTAAGGTTATAACAAATCTCCTGGCAGCTCTAAATGTTACTGGTCCGTGAGCTGAATCTGTATAACATCTTTTCCAGAAAAAAAAATTATAGAAAACTTCTTCCCTCTCTCCGCTTCCCAATTTGTAGCCCCGTAATGTGGAACTGTCACCCCAAAATGCTGACAGCCTTTTATTTTTGTCACCATTACAAACTCTGTTGGTGGCGTTTAACGATTTTAATTTACCTCTCGTTACCTCAGTATTTAATAAGGTTGTAAATGTTTGTCTGAATATAAGCACGTGCTGAAGCTTTCCCGCAATTCTGTCTCTGTATTCATATTATTCGTTCTCAATAACCGCAGATTGAAGAGATAAATTCGTTATATGAAAAAGGTTTATGTTATTTATTAAATAAATATAATATTCGCAATTTAACTGTGATTTATCCTATACCGCAGGTGTTTGGCTAAAGCGAAATGAATACTGTCAAATAATGTTGAAATAGCAACGCAGAGATGAATCGGACTCGCTGTATTGCTTCTCCAGTAATACACTGGTGTATCCTTGTTCCCGATTCAGCAGGATGTTGCCTAAGCCGTGTCATATATTCTGCTTTGATACAAAACCTTAGACAAAAATGCAACTGACTATTCGTAAGGCCCAAAACAAATTTAAACACGAGAAATACGCATGCAGTGTTTTTTAAAAACTCCTATCTAAAAAATTTGCGTCGTATCGCAGTAACAAGTCCGTCAGGTGACAAACTGTAGCACAAGCTTGATGCGCTGCCAGGGTTGTAGTATTGTTCTCAAGAGATATAAAAGCCGAATAATGGAATTGACTGCTTCTCTGTGGAAAATGGAAATATCCAATTAGGGAGGTGCTTCTTCCTTTTCTTTGTTTTACTTTTTGTTCTGAAGCTAATTACCTGTAGTGGTGAAAGAGAAAGGTAGAAATTGCGTAAGGACTAACATCAAGTCAAGTTAGAAAATGGAACTCTTCATATCCTGTTGTCTTTTGCAGTATTCGTGCCACTGACAGAGGAGAAAGATATTGGCCTTGTGTGGAAATGGATATGACCAGTCTCATGATTCGGCGGTAGATTTTTGTGATGTTTGACTATAAGTTATTGGCAAAGTTTCAACAGGCTTATTTGTATGTTATGTCACAAGCAGTAAGATACTTAACCACTGTAATGTCTATGAATCCGTATGTAAATTTGATTGAAAGTAGTGGTGTAGATGTTTCAAATTTTGTAAACATAAGCCTTTTAAAGCTATTACGTATTGTTTTTATGCATAAAAAAATTTTGAACACAAATCAAAAATGGTTTTGTTTAAGATCGGCGTCCCGAATTACGCTAAACAGTGGATGCTGCATTTCTAAAGAGTGCCAAGAAATTTTTTTCGCATGTATTGCTAGTCTTAAATTTATTGCTTGATTCTTAGCGCGTGTTGTTTGATTCTCATGATCGCCTGCAGGCAATTTACAGGACTGTGATACTCGTCCGAACTCATTGCATGTGAAGTTATTATGTAATACCACAACACTGAAGTATAAAGATACATATGTCACTGTCATCCACTATTTACGATAAGAAGCGTATTATTGTGACGAACAAAAGCGATGTTTGAGAATCAGCTATAGGAGTAATACCAGTTTTTAAGATATCCATGAACGCAAATCAGTACTGGTTGATATGACATTCCTAGCTCCATATTACACCTGTCATAATGCAAATGTCATTTCATTTCATTTGAGTAGTTACAAAGAAAAGTTATTTGTTAACGAACAAGATCTCTTAAGCTCTCCAGTTCTTGAGTAAATGACGCATAGAATGAAAAAAGGTGGACATCTGACAGCAGTTGAAGGCACCAAATTCTGAGGAAAATAGTTTGCTTTAAGGAAACGAATGACGGAACAATGCAGATTTGATGTCTAATAAAAGATAACGGTGTTTTTCCAGTGTTAACCAGGAGGAAGAAGTAAAGTTTGCTGATTAAACAGAGGATCGGTTCAACAGGTGCTAAACTGAAACTGTACGGAATTCTGAATTACTTCGTGGCAGAAGGAAGATTGGAAAAGCAAACGTTTATTAATTTCTTTTTCAGAATTTCAGTGTGGTTGTAAAAGTCGTGTTATTGTGTTTAGCGGAAACCTCAGTAGTAGGTGAACCATGTTACATAACCAAATGACATATTAATACTAATCGAAACATGTTCTGATCAAAATATTAAATTTTTTTCGGCCTATATCTCCACCTGTAGTCTGTGCATCACTATACATCATGTAATTAGTCATAATACGAATAATTACCCTCTCTCTTTCTCCTTCCGCTTTGGTATTAGGTTCGCAAAAAGGACACGAAAAAACCTTTCTTCCATCTCTCTACTTTAGAGTCATGGCAATATTCGACAAGTATCTGAAAGGCAATAACTGAATTTACTTCCTACTGCGAAGATAAGATCCTAAATTCTTATTGCTTTGAAGTTTGACAGATCAGTTCATGTAAAATGTTCTGCAGGTGGGTGCAGTTTATTTCTGTGACGCTCTTCCGCATCTAAACTTACATGGCGTTTGCTATATCTACTCCATGTAAAATGTTTAGAAAATTTCCCAGACAGGTGAACAATAACACTCATTCGAAACAGCAAATGTTTCACGAACTCTACAAGGATCGCCTTGTGGGAGCCTCCAGTAAATTATGTTTATTTTATCACTCCACCAAAAACCTTACCACATGGACTAGCTCAGATAAAGAATCGTTATTACTTCGTTCCATTATTATTTAAATGAAATAATATCCCATATGTTAGTCTTTTCATGTACAGCACAAAAAAATTGACTATGTTAAGGGTCAACTGCTGGCTCTTACATTACTTCGCGCAATGTCTGCACATCGAAACGATGTTCAAAGAATGATTCATGTGCTGACAGCCTCAGAGAGCTGCCTACTTTGCCTGTGACGTTAAGTTCCTTAACGCTTGCCGGTGAGGAACAGTAGCAATCATATAATTAGCCCACTCTTCATCCAAACTGAATGTGCACATCACGATGGTGTCTCCACCGTTGGCCAGGAAGAAGGCCTGTTAAAAAACGTACATCGCCCCATCTAGTTACCGACGTAGCCTTACGTTTCTATATGCATGGGCCAACATGTACCCAGCGCGGCTACCACGTTCAACCCTCTTCTTACCAGAAAAACTCTATAACGTTACGCGTGAGTCGGGCGTCTAAATGCCGTGTTGCTTTAACTGACTTAAAACGACGCTGTTTGACTACTTGTGACATGAACCACCTTTGAGGTATAAGTACTTTTAAAATAACTTCGTTATTCCACGTAGTAAATTTAAAAAAACGCAGTTTTTATACTTTTACTGGTGGTTTTTAAGGTTCAATAGTCCATTCTCATTCTGCACTATGTATTTTCATGTTATAATTCTTAGCGCAAATTTGCGCAAGGGCCTCTGGCAATAGTAGAACGTTCCGAGCATACATGTTTGGTGCGCTTATGGCATGCTTTTTCTGTCTTCCTTCTCCACACAATGACTTCTCCTTGTGGTTTCAAAGCCCTTCCTGGATCCGTTGATACTAATGAATTCATTGTCTTCTTTATCCTGATAGTTGCTTTCCCAAACTGGTGATGTAAGTCCTACGTCTCATTTTCCATCGGTAGCCATCGCCATCCAAATTGTGTATGCATTCATTATAGTTACATCTAACGCGTTGAAGAAGATCACCAATGACCTGCGCCTTGGTTTTCTCTTCACACTGTAGCGTCGCGTCTTCTGGTCCACGGTGTCAACTCCGGCGTTTGTGGCATTCTTTGTCATTATAACTTCTTGTTTCGTTATGAACAGAGCTATGGACGGTAACAGCTTTGTTTTTATTAGGAACATAAGAGTCTATCACTACATCTTGTTGAAAAGCAAGTAATGTAGTGTATTGTATTGTATTTCATTGAGATGGGGATCTAGAAACGACGGAGAGGCTTCGTCCCTGCCGTAGCCCTCACTGGTTCACAACCACACAACAGGCTACAGCATTCCACTTACCCCATCGCCGTCCCACGCAGAACTCAGGGTTATTGCGCAGTTTGGCCCCGGGAACTTCTCACACCAGGCGAGTGTAACCCCACTGTTTGCGTGGTAGAGAAATTATGGTGTACTTGGTACGTGGAGACAGTATTTGCGCCGACATAGTGTAACTGAGGCAGAATAAGGGGAACCAGCCCGCATTCACCGCCGGGCGGATGCGTGCCGTGGACCGGCACGCCTTTCTGCCCAGGAAGCAGTGCGTTAGACCGCACGGGCAACGTGGCGGACAATGTAGAGTATACTTCGCTTACTTCAGGTGTAATAAAATCGGCAAGCAATTCACACTTGTTTTTTCGGATGCTTTCGACTACTGTCAGATCTTTTGACAGCAAATAATGAGATAAAGCGAGAGATCTAAGAAATTTTCACAGGTGATATTACATACATACTTTACAGGTCCAGTCACCAGGGCTTTCACAAAATCCTCTGCAAGTCGCACGAATCTCGTTTCTTCCTCCTTCCGCAAAAAGACTTTCATCTACCAGCAGTAACTTTTGCACTGTCACAAACTGCCCAAAACTTTATCATTCCTTAGTCACCAGGTTTTGATGGGATGTACTGCCGAAATGGACAGTGACTTTGAGATGTGACCAACTGATCATCCACGATCATGCACCATCCTGGAAAGTAGACATCACTTAGGGTAATTTCCCACATCTCAAAAACTTCTCTGATTGCTTCCAGATTGTCGCTTGACCTATGTTCACATCGGACTGCTGCGTTGTCAAAGTGCAACACCCTCAGAACAGCACTGAAGCGGTTGCGAGGCATAATTTCATTGAGCAGTGGTCGACCGGTTTTTTTTTCAATTCTAAATCCACTCGGTACTTGTAAAGATTTTGCTCTGCCTGCCATAAATCCAAACCTGAGTAGCTATACCTTATATTTCATTTACATTACGGAAAACAAGTCACATTCAACAGAATTCGCAATAAATCGTTTTCTCCCTCTTCGTGAAGGGATTCCGCATGATCTTCATCATCTGCGAGTTGTTCTGAGTTTTCAGCGACCTCTATCTCACAATCATATTTATTGGCGAATTAAAATTCAGTAGGTGGTATTTCGGAATCAGAAGTCTGCTCCAAAATTTCCTTAATCTACTTATCTGATATTCTTTCCTTTCGTAATATTTTCTTTCTGTAAAACATCACAAAGAGGCCTGTTGAACACTGGAATAATAGCAGTTCGAGTCAGCATTAGCATATGACATAACAGACATTGCGCAGAAAGACATCTGATTGTTTAAAAATTTCTTATAAACATGCAGTCAAGCTAACCCCTTACCGGAGGAAGCGTGAACCAACACTTTAACAAACAGCCAAGGTAAATTTGTGTAATCATTTCCCAAAATTGTGACTAACTAGTGGACTCATCAGTAAAAGACCTAAAATTTCAATAAAATTATATGTACAGTTAGTAATAGATAACAAAAATCACAGACAGGCCTCTGAGGATCGGTGGTACTTAAAGGGGTTTATGCGTGAATTGTTTTGCGCATCTCCATGAGATCCGCCTGACGTATTTCTTCGTAGATCCCTAACATTCTTTTGGCCTCAGTAACGTAATGGATTGACCCAGTAGCAAGTCCCCGAAAAGCAAACCATGAACACTCGGCAAGCTAGACGAAACAAAGCTCTATTTCGACGTAATATTGCTTGATACCAACTAGTAGATAGGAATGACCAGAGAAGTAGACGGAAGATCCATGAATTTAACTGTGGGTTTATTATCCGACTAAAACGAGTCGTAATTGGCCTAAATCTGTTGCAAATTTGCTCAATATCCATTTTTGCCAAATCTGTAGACCTTGAGCTTGTAAGTACACTGAGCGACAGTCAAGACCCACAACCTACTATACACGTACTTTAGTATCCATGACTATTTACAGACATCGTCTTCTTGGCCTCCTCTTCACAAAGTGAGTGATCATGGGATGCTACACTGTGTGATCGAAAGTACCCGAACACCTGGTGGATATGACTTACAAGTTCGTGGCGACCTCCATCGGTAGTGCTGGAGTTCAGTATGGTGTTGCCCCACCCTTAGCCTTGATCATAGCTTCCACTCTAGCAGGCATACGTTCAATCGTGTGCTGGAAGGTTTATTGGAGAGTGCGGCACTGAGGATAGGTATCGATGCCGGTCGGTGAGGCCTGGCACGGAGTCGGCGTTCCAAAACATCCTTAAGGTGTTGTATAGGATCCAGGAAAGACTCTGTGCACGCCAGTCCGTTACAGGGATGTTATTGTTTTGTAACCACTCCACCACAGGCGGTACAGTATTAACAGGTACTCGATCGTGTTGAATGATGCACTCGCCATCCGAAATTGCTCTTCAACAGTGGGAAGCTAGAAGATGCTTAAAACATCAATGTAGGCCTGTTCTGTGATAATGCCACGCAAAACAACAAGGGGTGTAAGCCCCTCCATGAAAAACAACTACCACACCATAACACCACCGCCTCCGAATTTTGCTATTGGCACTGCAAACCGTGGAAGGAAAATTGTTGCTGGAATTCTGCAAGAGGAATGGGCTGGCGATCGCAAATTCGTGGTACAAGAAGAGGAGTAGTCACAAAATAACTTGGTACAGTGGGGACTGGTCCCAAACTTCAGTAGTAGACTATGTACTAGTGGATAGGCAGATGATGAGCAGCCTCACAGATGTTAAGGTCATACCATCTGAGGCCTTAGACAGCGACCATCGGCTGTTGGTAGCCACCCTAAGAGAGAAAAAAGATAGGAGGGCAACAGATATACAGGAGAAAAGGTTGAAGACATGGATGCTGAAAGAGGATGAACAGAGGACCCAGTACCAGACACTGATCAGGAAGAAGCTGCCAAAGGAAGATCAGAGAACAGTGGAAGAAGAATGGGGCGATTTTAAGAGGGCTCTAGTTGAGGCAGCTGAGACTGTGTGCGGAAGAACTAGCACAAAGAGGAGAAGTAGGGAAACCCCATGGTGGAACAACATATGTAAAGAGGCAGCACTTCGAAAGAACAAAGCCTTCAGAGAATGGTTCCAGACCCGAACAGAGGAAGCTAGGGTAAAATATAAGGAAAGCAAGAAAGCGGCACAGACCATAGTAAGGGCGGAGAAGAAGAAGTGGATGGAAAAATGGACAAGAATGTTAGAAGAGGACAGTGAAGGGAACAAAAAAGTACTTTACACCATGGTAAGAAATAAGAGGAATGACAGAAGCGAGTGCCTGAGGATCATGGATAATAATGGAAGAGTTGTGGAGGAAATGCATGAGCTCAAAAAGATTTGGAAGGAGTACTTTGAAGATCTGTTGAATGCTGCCAAGCAGGTAACTAACAGCGATGGAGAGCCTAAGGCAGCAGACGATTATAATAGTGGGGAAATTGATGATCTAACTTGGAATGAAGTGGAAGAAGCCATAAAGAGGATGAAAGGGGGCAAGGCACCAGGTTGGGACGAAGTAACAGTGGATATGATACGAGCAGCAGGAGAAGTAGGAACCCAGTGGCTATACAGAGTGCTGAGGGTGGTGTGGAAGGAGAACAGAATTCCTGAGGATTGGAAGAAAGGAATTATAGTCCCGATCTTCAAGAAAGGGGATAAAAGGAGATGTGAGAACTACAGAGGAATCACCCTGCTATGCCACTGTGGAAAAATCTATGAAAAGATGCTGGAGAAGAGAAAAAGAAGCAGTATTGAAAGTAGACTGCAAGAGGAGCAGTACGGTTTCAGACCGGGAAGATCAACAACGGACCTCATATTTGCGGTAAGGCAACTGCAGGAAAGGCACTATGAGTATGGGAAGGACTTAATCATGGCCTTTTTGGATATTGAGAAGGCGTATGATAGTATCTGTAGGGACAAGCTCTGGGATGTGCTGAACGCAAAAGGGATAGATGAAGAGATTACACGAAAAGTCAGAAAAATGTATGAGGGAAGTGAGAGTTGTGTGAAAGTGGGGAGGGAACGTACTGCATGGTTCAAGCTGAAAAATGGGCTGCGACAGGGAAGTGCACTTTCGCCTTTATTGTTTATTATTGTTATGGATGAAATCCTACAGCAAGTATCAGATGCAATTGGAGATCATAAAATGAAAGCAGTGCTTTTTGCCGATGACCTGATGTTATGGGGAAATTGCGTGAAGGAGGTGCAAGAGCAGTTAGATGCATGGGAGGCAACGGCAGCACAATATGGAATGCATTTCTCTGCAAAGAAAAGTGAAATAATCGTCACAACAAGGAAGAAGAATAGGCCAAATGTGGATATAACTTGTGGAGGGGAAAAACTACAAGTGGTAGAGAACTTCAAGTACCTGGGAAGCGTGATTGAAAGTAAGGGGGGAAACGCAATGGAAATAAATGAAAGATGCAGAAAAGCAGGGCAGTTCTACAAATGCATTAGGGGGCTTATTTGGAGCAAGGAGGTGCCACAGAAATCCAAGGGAATTATATACCGAACCTACTTTGTCCCCATATTGACACACGGAAGTGAGACATGGGTAATGCACAAAAGCGACAAAAGTAGAATACAGGCTAGTGAAATGAAGTTCCAGAGGAGCAGGTTGGGTGTAACAAGACGAGACAGATTGCGAAATTTGTATGTGAGGGAAAGACTAAAGGAGGAACCAGTACAGGACAGGATAGAAAAATCAAGACTGCAGTGGTATGGACACATGAAGAGAATGGATGAGGGAAGAATTCCAAAGAGGATGTTTGATCTGCAACTGGAGGGGAAGAGGCCCAGAGGAAGACCAAGAGATAGATGGGTGAAGGGAGTGAAGGAATGTGTGATGAGAAGAGGAGAGAACTGGACGAAGGTGGAAGAGGGGGAATGGTGGAAAGACAGAACACGGTGGAGAGGCTTGTGTTCCCGACAGACCCAGCCAGTGGCTGGAAACTGTCCAAGATGATGATGATGACTGCAAACCGTGACGTTCACCGGGCATTTGCCGTTTGGCATTTACGAGCGTGATATGTGGCTTATGAGCAGCCGCTCGACCGTGAAATCTAAGTTTTAGCACTTCCCGTCGACTGTCACAATACTTGCAGTGGATCCTGATGCGGTATGGTACTCCTGTGTGATGGTCTGGATAGATGTCTTCCTATTACTCAATACAACCCTCTTCAACTGTTGGCGGTTTCTGTCAGTCAACAGACGACATCGGATTGTAGGCTTTTGTGCTATAGGTGTACCTTCACCTTTCTATTTCACTACGACATTGGAAACAGTGGACCGAGAGTTGTTAAGGAGTGTGGAAATCTCGCGTACAGACGTATGACAAGTGACACCCAATCACCTGACCACGTTCGAAGTCCGTGAGTTCCGCGGAGCTCCCCATTATGCTCTCTCACGATGTCTAATGACCACTGAGGTCGCTGATTTGGAGTACCTGGCAGTAGATGCCAGCACAATGCACGTAATATGTAAAAGGTATGTTTTTAGAGGTGTCCGGATACTTTTGACCACATAGTGTATGTACGTTTCGTTGGGTCTGTGCAAGTTATCGCTGATCTGGCCAATTTAAAGGATAGTTTTATGGCGATCGAACAGACTTCGATATTAGTGGACACTCATTTGCACGGATGAAGCTTGCTTAGAGCGTTCGAGGACGGAGCTGGGTTGAGATAAGGTTAGACTGCTATGTCCCTCGTCTCGGTGCTGACCGAAAGAGTTCCTCTGGGCACGAGACCTGTCGAGACCATTTCCAACCAGCTCATGTCTTTTGAAAATGTTGCACTTAATACACTGTCCAGCCACATTAATGTAACCACCTGTCAAAAGCCTACGCAAACACTTTTCGTATCACAGACTGGCGCGAGACGTGCAGGAAGAGAGTCAATGGATGGTAACAACAGGATGTGGAGCGATGCCGACTGCAGCGCTGTGGCCACCTTTGCTAGGTTTCTCGGCTGAGAATCCATTGTGCGAACAACCAGGTCAAAGTAGTCCGACAGTTACTCGTCAAAGTTTAAACAAGGAAGTTACTGGCTAGGGGAGAACGATAAACCCATCCTGGTGCTCTTCGAATCACGCACGTACACTACAAGCTGTGTGAAACGTTGCATTGTCCTATTGGTAGATGTCGTCGAGCCGAAGAAAAGCAAACTGCATGTAGGGGTGGACATTGTCCCAATAATAGAAGCGTACTGGTGTTGAACCGTTGTGCCTTGCATAATGCCGGCCGTGGTGGCCGAGCGGTTCTGGTCGCTACAGTCTGGTACCGCGCGACCGCTGCGGTCGCAGGTTCGAATCCTGCCTCGGGCATGGATGTGTGTGATGTCCTTAGGTTACTTAGGTTTTAGTAGTTCTAATTTATAGGGGACTGATGACCTCAGCAGTTAAGTCCCATAGTGCTCAGAACCATGTGAACCAAGCCTTGCATAATGACAAGATCACCCAGGGAATGCCAAGAAATCATTAACCAGACCATAAACCTCCCTTCTCCTCGGGCCTGAACCGTTTGCTTTTAGACGTTTCACGCCGTGCACGACAACATCCATCTGTCCGATGCAGCATTAACTGTGATAGATCTGGAAATGCCACGCCCGCATCTCGTGGTCGTGCGGTAGCGTTCTCGCTTCCCACGCCCGGGTTCCCGGGTTCCCGGGTTCGATTCCCGGCGGGGTCAGGGGTTTTCTCTGCCTCGTGATGGCTGGGTGTTGTGTGCTGTCTTTAGGTTAGTTAGGTTTAAGTAGTTCTAAGTTCTAGGGGACTGATGACCATAGATGTTAAGTCCCATAGTGCTCAGAGCCATTAGAACCATTTTTTTTTGGAAATGCCACCTGTGGCCAGTCAGTGGATGTCCATCTGCGGTATTGCCGTGCAAATTCCAGTCTTCGTCGCCAATTAACAGAAGTCAGCATGGGTGCATCAACCAAGAAACGTTCGATGAACGGTCGTTGAAGAGACACTGCTAACAGGGTGGTAATTTGCTCAGCAGTTGCACGTCTGTTCGTCCGTACACATCTCTGCAGGGGTCGTTCATCCCTGCCATCTATACCCCCACGGTGCACCACAGTTCATCGAAGCCGGCTTTGGATAGCACGATTTTGCCAGGCAGGGTATATTTTAACCACGCCGGCCCGTCGACAGTTTACAGACTTAGTCGTTTCGGAAGTACTTCCCCACTTGCCCTTTTGGACGTCATCTAAAGCTCTTCGTTTCCGCATTGTGACACCGATTTCACTGTTGTCCGCTTTCCCCCGACACGCTTTGTATACCCTCCAATGCCAGTGCTGCCATCTGCTGTCTATGAGTGATTTTTGCACTTTGACGTTGAACATAGGCGTTGGTCACATTAATGTAATTGCAGCTTTTAGTATAGGACTGCGAGTTTTAATTTCTGCAGTACAACTAATACATGATGACCTGACAAGTGCGAGAATTATCGCACAATCAGCTTAACAGCTCATGCATCGAAGCTGCTTACAAGAATAATATACAGAAGAATGGAAAAGAAAATTGAGAATGCGCTAGGTGACGATCAGTTTGGCTTTAGGAAAAGTAAAGGGACGAGAGAGGCAATTCTGACGTTACAGCTAATAATGGAAGCAAGGCTAAAGAAAAATAAAGACACTTTCATAGGATTTGTCGACCTGGAAAAAGCGTTCGACAATATAAAATGGTGCAAGCTGTTCGAGATTCCGAAAAAAGTAGGGGTAAGCTACAGGGAGAGACGGGTCATATACAATATGTACAACAACCAAGAGGGATTAATAAGAGTGGACGATCAAGAACGAAGTGCTCGTATTAAGAAGGGTGTAAGACAAGGCTGTAGCCTTTCACCCCTAATCTTCAATCTGTACATCGAGGAAGCAATGATGGAAATAAAAGAAAGGTTCAGGAGTGGAATTAAAATACAGGCTGAAAGGATATCAATGATACGATTCGCTGATGACATTGCTATCCTGAGTGAAAGTGAAGAAGAATTAAATGATCTGCTGAACGGAATGAACAGTCTAATGTGTACACAGTATGGTTTGAGAGTAAATCGGAGAAAGACGAAGGTAATGAGAAGTAGTAGAAATGAGAACAGCGAGAAACTTAACATCAGGATTGATGGTCACGAAGTCAGTGAGTTAAGGAATTCTGCTACCTAGGCAGTAAAATCACCAATGACGGACGGAGCAAGGAGGACATCAAAAGCAGACTCGCTATGGCGAAAAAGGCATTTCTGGCCAAAAGAAGTCTACTAATATCAAATACCGGCCTTAATTTGAGGAAGAAATTTCTGAGGATGTACGTCTGGAGTACAGCATTGTCTGGTAGTGAAACATGGACTGTGGGAAAACCGGAACAGAAGAGAATCGAAGCATTTGAGATGTGGTGCTATAGACGAATGTTGAAAGTTTGGTGGACTGATTGGGTAAGGAATGAGGAGGTTCTACGCAGAATCGGAGAGGAAAGGAATATGTGGAAAACACTGATAAGGAGAAGGGACAGGACGATAGGACATCTGCTAAGACATCAGGGAATGACTTCCATGGTACTAGAGGGAGCTGTAGAGGGCAAAAACTGTAGAGGAAGACAGAGATTGGAATACGTCAAGCAAATAATTGAGGACGTAGGTTGCAAGTGCTACTCTGAGATGAAGAGGTTAGCGCAGGAAAGGAATTCGCGGTGGGCCACATCAAACCAGTCAGTAGACTGATGACCAAAAAAAAACAAAAAAAACCCTCTTGCCTCTAGCAGACGACGACACATTCATCGACTCATATTCACCGCACCACCTAATCGTCTGTTCCCTCCACACGCTAATTAAATCAGCAGTTTGAGCTAATAGCCGTATTATTTCAGCCGTTAATCATCCGTGCAAGCAACTAGTTTCCATAATTCGAGCTTGAATTGGCGATGATCGTCACACCCACGTTCCGCGCTCTGTGGTGTGCTTAGAGGACGGTACACGTGTGATACTGTGGTTCCTGTACCGCACAGCGAAAAGCTAGTTGTAAATGCTGTGGCTGTTGCCCAGTGGTTATTGTCCAGCACTGAACTGACGAACGTCATACTATCGCATGATCCGACTACAGTCTGTCACGAACAACAACGGTTCACTGCTAGCGCAGTCATCAAAACGTTTTTGTCCACGCTGTTGACTGGGGCGATGGCTTTTTTCTTTCAAAGTGGCGTCTATGATCCGGCAACAACTTAATATACATATAAAGTTTATCTTACTCCTTCTTCTTACGAGTGTCACATCGACGACCAACACAAGGCATGAGATTCCATCACTCACTTAACACACTGCAGCAATTAGTTTGTAAAAACGACTACAGCGCCATTCATCCAACATTACACCTATGTATAATTGTGGGCATCTCTACACGCATCCTTAGTAACAGCTCTTCCGTCACTTCACACTTCCTTAAGTTAAGCTTATCGCTCATTCAATATTGACGAACTTTGTCCTCTTCGCGTGACACAATGGTCGAGTGAACGTCTTTCAGTTCGACGGCCCGTTGGCATCCCTGTCCCAGTCATCCATCCGGGTAAAGGGAATCTACAATTTAACGAGGAATCCGATCCTTCCTGGATGCGCCTCACAACTTTGAGATGGCTGGATTAAAGGCAGACAGAAAATTTCCATCCGACTGGGAACCGATCCCGCTACCACAATATTTTCAGGGTAGCACTAACCGCTAGTCTAACAGACCAGACTATTCGTCCACAAAGAACTAAATATAAAATTCACAGCTTGACTACATCATGTCGTTGATTTACGGAACTCAGATAAGTTGCTTACTATGAGGCAGTACAGAACTACTCCTAGGACTCCCATGACATCATGATAACACACCGAATCTTGGCCTCTGCAGTGCACAGTCGTCTGCGTTTCAAACAATGGCTCTGAGCACTATGGGAGTTAACATCTGAGGTCATCAGTCCCCTAGAACTCAGAACTGCTTAAACCTAACTAACCTAAGGACATCACACACATCGATGCCCGAGGTAGGATTCGATTCTGCGACCGTGGCGGTCGCACGGTTTCAGACTGAAGGCCCTAGAACCACGCGGCCACAGCGGCCGGCCTGTCTGCGTTTCTTGAATGATTTGCATGAGCTGCGATTTCGTACGATCCTTGTTTGCAGGGTCATGATTCGTAACTCTACAACAAAATAACTCCAATAAAGTACAATTGCAGTGTGTATAAATCGAATAGCCCTGTTTGATATCACATGTACCTGTTTCTCCAGATATCCAAGATAAACTATCATTTCGAAAACTGCACATTGTACAGACGACAGACACGTAATACTGCAGGTAACGTTGGTATATTCAGTAGCACTTACTTTACCGAGTAATATCAGTTTCTAACAGAAGGAAGTATGAGGTACATCTCTCTGTGTCCATCTTTTCACAGATGCTTGCGGGACCTCGGCTGTTCAGTATGGAACGTCAAATCAAACGGCTTTCAGCAGTCTAAATTTCGAAATTGTTATTATATTGGGCTACCAATTTCGGTGATATATTACACCATCTTTAGGATACGTCAGAAGAAGATTTCCATCTTTCATTCAATGAAAATAGGGGCCAGCATTCATGGGCTGGTAAGAGTAGATCTTTGGGAGAGTGACTACTTCAAATAACAACTGCCGACAGGTCACGTTTGATTTGATCACTGTCTCTAAAGTCTACAGAGATAGTTTTTGAATGCTGGCCCCCATTTTGACAGAACCAAAGGTAGGAATCTTCCTACACATATACAGAAGGCCTGAAGGTGGCGTAATATATTCATATCGCCGAAACTGGTAGCCCAATAAATCAATAAATTGAAAATTTAGATGGCTGAGAGGTGTTTGTTTGGACATTCTCTATGGAACATTTTTTTTAAACTTCCTGTTGAGGGCGAAATCATAGGAAACAAAGACGATTGTCGAACTGCAGAAGAACAAGAATCAAAGTCGCCTGTTTCCTATTCAAAGGTACTACCTTTTCAGCACCCGCCTTATTCGACTTTAGAGAAGAGCGAAAATTTTTGATATTTCATTTGAATGTTATTATGCGTCTCCGTCGTTCCGAAAGTTAGTCCAGTCCCTTACCGCTGAGCCACCTTATACAATTTATTTTTGGGACTCAAAAAACGTACCTTTAGAGCGTGATCAGATCACAAACGAAATCGCTTACTGTGATGTGTCTGATGATAAAGTTGTCATTTCATTCTTGTTCGGAAACGCATAACTTCCTCTCTGTTGTATTTAGAAAATTAAGAGCGGTGTTGCCACCATTTATCTGGATTGAGTTTGACATTGTAATTCGTTACCAGACTGGTTATTGGCATAAGTATTACAGCCGAGACGGATAAAATGACAAAAATGCTAACTTTGAACACGTTTGTCCCATTAACCCTGTTGGGGGAACCCAGGTAAGCTCTGACTAATAGGGGCGTAAACAGTGTGGCATGTAGAGATTTGGAGCGGTTATGTAAGCGTAGACGTATATTTAGGTACCCTCTGTAGTAAAAAACCGAGCGAACGGACCAACGAACAACCTGAACGGTTGGCCGGTGTGGCCGAGCGGTTCTAGGCGCTACAGTCTGGAAGCGCGCGAGCGCTACGGTCGCAGGTTCGAATCCTGCCTCGGGCATGGATATGTGTGATGTCCTTAGGTTAGTTAGGTTTAAGTAGTTCTAAGTTCTATGGGACTGATTAACTCAGAAGTTAAGTCCCGTAGTCCTCAGAGTCATTTGAACCATTCCTGAACTACGTGAACGGGTGTCATCGAATGTCCACCCCGAACAAATTCTACGGAAAATATAGACCAAAATGGGATCGCAAAAAAATAAAAAAAATAAAAATGCCGAAGTGGTCAAGGCAACCTTTCGCGATGACGCAGATATCCGGGTTCGAGTCGCAGTCAGGTACAAATTTTCATGTGACACCAATACGTATGATTTTCAAGCCCAATACAGACGATATTAAAAATATTCACAACTGTGACAGCATTTAGTATAACAGTAAGACTGATTAGCTGTCAGTATAAGATGGATGAACAGGCTGCCTGAGAGCCTTCCTGCAGATGTGCTACAGCTTATACATTCCTTCATTCATGTCATAATTGGGTATCTGCATTATGTAGCAGTTCACTGTCATTGTAGACAACTTCCTAAGCGTTGCCGGAGTTTTTTCTATGCAAGTCTAAATATTATCATAACTACGTCCGTTTACAGGAGGTGGGGGCTCTGCCACGTGACCCTATTGAGTAAAACGATTTCACAGGAGATGATTTCGAAGTAGTACAGCATTCACTGTATATCAGTTTACGTATCGGTTTAAATATAATCCACAAGTGAATGATTAGTTATACTCGTATAGAGAATGACTTTTTTCCCTGTGTACAAACTCTAGAGAAGGATCGATGAGAGGAAACGTAACAAATAAGGTCTAATGAGCTTATGTCCTGAAATACATGGTTTGCATGCTGACACCATTCATTCAGTCATACATTGTTACAGAGACTGCGGCCTCATACGCGCTGTACCATGCAGCCACAGTTACTGTTTGTATTGAAAATGGTTTCCATGTGCCTCAACGCATGCGTGTACGCGCTGTGTTCTGCCTCACACGTTCACGTCGGCCAGGCTGCATCCGAACAGTTCAGAGGCCACATGAACAAGATGCTCCGGTGTCACCACATCCGGAATTACTTTTCAGCTAGCCTTATAACCGGAAATCACTCTGCCTGAGACCCAGTAAACGAGCAGGTCGTGCAACTGGACCCCCTTGTCCTATCCATCGACCAGGGAAGACACTATTTCTCAATCGGCCGTTAACGATGAAGTGGGCTGGAGCACTATCGTGGAGCAGCCACATAACCCTCCAAATCATCAATGGCACTTCAAAAATGTTCAAATTAACTGCTAATGTCATCAGTCCATAAGGATACACACTACTTAAACTATATTATCCTAAGGACAAACACACACACCCATGCCCGAGGGAGGACTCGAATCTCCGCCGGGACCAGCCGCACAGTCCAGGACTGCAGCGCCTTAGAGCGCGCGGCTAATCCCGCGCGGCTTCAATGGCACTTCTTGCAGTAGGGGACGCAAAGTCACCCTCAAGAAACGCCGATAGTTTTGGCCTGTTAGGCGACGTGGAAGGAAGACTGGCCCCAAAATACCGCAGCCATTTATCCCGTTCCACACATTCCGGCTCCACCGATGCAGATGAGTCGCTGTCACCATATCAAGGAGGTTCTGAGTACTGTCCCTCGGATGACTGTTATGAAAGTTGAAGATACCACTCAGCATAAAGGTGGCCTCATCCTTGAATACGATGGATGACACAAATGAGAAGTATTGTTGTCTGGTGCAGAAACCGGTAACAAAACTGCTCCCTAAGTGGAAACCCTGTCACTAGCAATCCCTGCACACGCTGTATGTGCTAAGGATAGTAACGTTTGTCATGAAGAATGTTCCACATGGCTGTCTGGCTGACCTTGTACTGCCGGCCAACACCCTGGTACCAACACGGCGGTGGCCTTCCACAGTGTTAGTCACATTTTACTCCAAGTCTGATGTCCGAACATTTCGGGTATGTCCTTCATGATTTCCAGCTTCTTGAAACGACCCTGCTCAGACACACGGTGAAACACTGTTGCAAAGATTTAATGCTGTGATTTTTGTCGGCGGGAATAGCCTACATCTCCTGATACCATTTCGCGGCCCGGCGCCGGTTGCCACTTGCCTTTCCGTAAGTAAACACCATGTCGGATAGCTCTCGATTCGAATAAGGAACCATTGTGTGCAGCAGTGTATCACACACAGTACAACGTCTGTCAGCAAGAGAAGTGAATCGGACACAACGTTACCAACTGCTGTGGCAGGAGAGGGCGTTAGGGCACGATGTATGAGGAACAGTACCACCCTATAGGAGGAGACAATTCATAATGTAACTGTGACTGCATGGTACAGCGTGTATTCTCTGTAATAAAGTATGATTGAATAAATGGTCTCTAGCAAGGAAACCATTCATATCCGGATAAAAGTTCATTAGACTCTTTTTTGTTCTGTATCCTCTCATCGATCAATCCCTAAAGTTTGTACACGGTGGAAAAAATCACGCTGTATAATTTTAGTAAGCAAGAGCAGTAAGGCTACTGCATTCTTTTTGAATTGTAGAACTTGCTTGTTCGCCTGGAAGTTTCACAGCAACTTCCATTTCCCTTTGTAGCTGAATTAGCCACAAGGCATATAGGAGTTTTTTCGTATACGCTACGTACTTTGCTAAGCAGCCAAAATATCTACATATATTCATGGACAGCGTTGGCGAGTCTCCCGGCCTTTTCATTATGCTGATCTGCAAAGCCTTACTGTCTATTACGCATCATAATACGTAAGGAGACACAGTGCTAGCAACAAATCGTCGACTTACATATGTCCCAAGTTTACTGACAGAAATCAGATAGCGTTATGCCAACTCGACCAACTTCAGGAGTAAATTAGAGCGAATTTTAAGTAAAGAAAGTTCAGCAAAAAGGTCAGTTTTCATCTGTCATAACATGGGGAAGGAAAATAGTGACCTATAGATATTAGAGCTAGTAATAACAAATTTCACGATTCTCATCTATTTTAACGAAATGGTGTGGATCTCGTGCACAGAGATTCAGTTGCTTTGCAATTTAGTTTTCCAACAGTGTTTTAAGATTTTTACGACTGAGGTATTATTTTCTACGTCCCTATTGTTGTAAATTCATCGGAAGGACACAGTAACAAGACTTGAGATTTTGCAGTTCGGACACATGAGTGAAACATTTCGGACACCCTGGAATGGAACAGTAACGGAACAGACTTAATTTGCAGACAGAAACTTAGACGTAACTTGGCTCGCATATGTTAGGGGTTCTCAACCTTTCTGTAGCTATTAGCACTGACTGCAGTCATTATATTAACATGATAATATGCCTGTATGCGAACAGACTCACGTATGACAGTCGTTCTCATAGATGTACTAAGATTAAGACAAGACACTCTGTTGTTCCCGATCGTATAACGTTTAGCTAAAACGAAGCCGTTACCAGCTCAGAGGTAGCCTAGATGAAGATGAGGACATATATAAATACCACAATCAGGCTGGCTGGGATAATCTAGTTGTGCTAAAGCACTTATATATTATTTTTCATTTTAGATTCAACTTCTTAACCGAGCTCAGGATTAGCAACGAGAAATGTTTTAGCTAATGTAAGTTCTCCGTTTCCAACTGGGAGAGATCATCGAACTGCTGTGATGTTTCAATTACTGTCACTTCTTAAGTGAGTTGGTTTTGGGAACGACACTCATCCTAAGGTCGCGCCAGCTGAAAGAACTTACCGGCTGGAAATTCTTGTACTTAATATAAGTTCAAATTACCAGGAAAGAGAACGAGATCATAGATATAGATTTGGAGCATCTTGAAAGAACTGCACGATTAAATGACCGCTAGACGAGTCGTTAGAGAAGAAGTTCTTAAGCATCCCTATGATGAATTTAAAGCGAAATCAGCTATATGCAACTTTCATTCATAAATTTTATACCTTATGCGGTTGTTGCTAAATTATAACCCTCATAATGATGTGTAAGTGAATATAAGTTCCAATACTTTGATTTTCTAGCCCTTCGAGGCCAAAACCAGTGCGTGTGGCTGGCTGCAGCTACCCTTATCTCTTTAAAAAGTGACAACTTGACTATCAAAATTAATGGCGTTTTGCTACTTGGAGGAATGAATGAGCTCCTTCAGGAGAAAGATGTATTTAAAAACAGCTTACCTTTGAAGTACCAAGCTTTTATTAACCTCTTAAACATACACTACCGGCCATTAAAATTGCTACACCATGCAAATGACGTGCTACACACGCGAAATTTAACCTACAGGAAGAAGATGCTGTGATACTCAAATGATTAGCTTTTCAGAGCATTCACACAAGGCTGGTGCCGGTGGCGTAATCTACAACGTGCTGACATGAGGAAAGTTTCCAATCGATTTCTCATACACAGACAGTAGTTGACCGCCGTTCCTGCTGAAACGTTGTTGTGATGCATCGTGAAAGGAGGAGAAATGCGTACGATCACGTTTCCGAGTTTGACAAACGTCAGATTGTAGAATATCTCGATTGCGGTTTATCGTATCGCGATATTGCTGATCGCGTTGGTCTAGATCCAATGTCTGTTAGCAGAATATGGAATCGGTGGGATCAGGAGGGTAATATGGAACAACGTGCCGGATCCCATCGGCCTCGTATTACTAGCAGTCGAGATGACAGGCATCTTATCCGCATGGCTGTAACGGATCGTGCAGCCACCTCTCGATCCCTGAGACAACAGATGGGGACGTTTGCAAGACAACAACCATCTGCAAGAACAGTTCGACGACGTTTGCAGCAGCATGGACTATCAGCTCACAGATCACAGCTGCGGTTACACTTGACGCTGCACCACAGACAGGAGCGCCTGAGATGGTGTACTCAACGACGAACCTAGGTGCACGAATGGCGAAACTTCATTTTTTCGGGTGAACCCAGGTTCTGTTTACAGCATCATGATGGTCGCATCCGTGATTGGCGACATCGCGGTGAACGCACACTGGAAGCTTGTATTCGTAATCGCCATAATGGCGTATCACTCGGCTTGATGGTATGGGGTGCCATTGGTTACACGTCGCGGTCACCTCTTGTTCGCTTTGACGGTACTATGAACAGTGGACGATACATTTCAGATGTATTACGCTCCTTGGCTCTACCCTTCATTCGATCCCTGCGAAACCCTATATTTCAGCAGGATAATGCACGACCGCATGTGGCAGGTCCTGTACGGGCCTTTCTGGATACAGAAAATGTTCGACTGCTGCCCTGGCCAGCACATTCTCCAGGTCTCTCACCAACTGAAAACGTCTGGTCAATGGTGGCAGTGCAACTGGCTCGTCACAATACACCAGTCACTAGTGTTGATGAACTGTGGTATCGTGTTGAAGTGCATGGGCAACTGTACCTGTACACGCCATCCTAGCTCTGTTTGACTCAATGCTCAGGCGTATCACGGCCGTTATTATGGCCAGAGGTGGTTGGTCTGGGTACTGATTTCTCAGGATCGATGCATCCAAATTGCGTGAAAATGTAATCACATGTCAGTTCTAGTATAATATATTTGTCTAGTGAATACCCGTTTATCATCTGCATTTCTTCTTGGTGCAGCAATTTTAATGGCCAGTAGTGCAGTAATTTTAAACTGCTAGAACAGCTGTGGCCTCACGAAACTGTCTCCAGCTTCTACTTACGTCAACAGTAATTTTGGAAGTAAGTGTGGGTAAGCTCACTCGATAGTCTTGACCCGGTAAAAAGGGTGCCAGCTTTGGCCGTTAGGTGAAGGAAAATCACTTTACCCGGACGCGATGGGGCTACAGCACACAAACCACCTCCTGTACTTTAGAAACTGCGTGACCGCCTCTTGAGCTGTACGGGGTGCTTGCCCTTGTATTAGGTAGGGGAACAGTGGGTCTGGGTTTGCTTCGGGTCAACCCCACTTGAGTTGGCCACCAGAGAGCGACGAGAATGGAGAGCCGCTCAACAGATAAACTGAACTGGCGAATCTCTAGAGCCGCCACTGTCCCGTTGGAAGATCAGCTGCCCAGTCGCTCTCCAACCATCTCAATTGGCAGCGCTGCCAAAGTTCGTGAAGGGCCGCACCAACACCGGCATGTGAGCACTTCATTCACATGAGGTGAGTCCGTATTGTCATTGCTTCTCTTGATGCATATTCCTCCCTCTCAGTTCAGCATAGGCGCTTTTTAAATTAGTCACTGAAGTGACTAGTTGTAAGAGAGCAACGTGGTCTCTCCGTGCTCCCTATAACATGCGTGTTTCTGTGTGTGTGTGTGTCTGTGTGTGTGTGTGTGTGTGTGTGTGTGTGTGTGTGTGTGTGTCCCCTCCATTGTAACGTTTCATTGAATTCTAAGGCGCTCTTCGCACACAGCAGGATGTTAGCATTAATATAAAGAACACAGCTGTGGTAGGCCTTTTTCAAATGTGTCCTCACTGCTAAAGACAACAACAAACCTCTTCTGTCTGTTTTTCTCTTATAAATATCAAATATCTGTGTGAAGTAACTGTAGATCTAAGGAGACATCGCATCCCTTGTAAGTTACGGCAAATGGAAAGTCCACTGCCGTAAAAAGTACACGCTACTTACCCCTCTGGCAACTATGCAAAAATCTCCGAATTACTTATTCAAAGGATTTGTTGCGTTGTGTGTGGAATAATTTCACAGTCCAGCAACTAGCCCTAGCAGCCTATTCCTCCACAAACACTGCTCCACTCCACCATGTTACCTGAACATGAGCCATTCCCTTGAGGGCCACCTAATTTAGACACTGTGGAAAGAAAATTAAACCATATCACTCCAGTTGTTGAGAAATAACTAACTTTTGTAGAAAAAAATGGCTCTGAGCACTATGGGACTTAACATCTGTGGTCATCAGTCCCTTAGAACTTAGAACTACTTAAACCTAACTAACCTAAGGACATCACACACATCCATGCCCGAGTCAGGATTCCAAACTGCGACCGTAGTGGTCGCGCGGTTACAGACTGAAGCGCCCAGAACCGATCGGCCACAGCGGCCGCCTACTGGCTTCACTAAATACATATCTCCAAATGAAAAACGATTATGCCTGGCTTGTTATTTGCTCAAAATGGAATGTGTTTTAAGCGATACGTTGATCACTAGCACACTGGACTAGCATTCGGGAGGCCATCCTTATTTACACTGTTTGACCATAATTATCCAGACACCCCCAAAAACATACGTTTTTCATATTAAGTGCATTTTAGTGCCACCTACTGCCAGGTACTCCATATTAGCGACCTCAGTAAACATTAGACATCTTGAGAGAGCAGAATGGGGCGCCCCGCAGAGCTCACGGACTACGAACGTGCTCAGGTGATTGGGTGTCACTTCTGTCATACGTCTGTACGTGAGATTTCCACACTCCTAAACATCCCAAGGACCACTGATTCTGATGTGATAGTGAAGTGGAAACGCGAAGGGACACGTACAGCACAAAGGCATACTGGCCGACCTCGTCTGTTGACTGCCAGAGACCGCCGACAGTTAAAGAGGGTCACAATGTGTAATAGGCAGTCACGTATCCACACCATCACACAGGAATTCCAAACTGCATCAGGATATACTGCAAGTACTACGATAGTTAGGCGAGAAGTCATAAAACTTGGATTTCATGGTCGAGCGGTTGCTCATAATCCACACATCACCCCAGTAAATGCCAAACGACGTCTCGCTTGGTGCAAGGAGCGTAAACACTGGACGACTGAACAGCGGAAAAACGTTGTGTGGAAAGTCGAATCAGCGTACTCAATATGGCGATCCGATGGCAGGGTGTGGGTATAGTGAACGCCCGGTGAACGTCATCTTCCAGCGTGTGTGGTGCCAACAGTAAAATTTGGAGGCGGTGATGTTATGGTGTGGTCGTGTTTTTGAAAAAAATGGTTCAAATGGCTCTGAGCACTATGGGACTCAACATCTGAGGTCATCAGTCCCCTATAACTTAGAACTACTTAAACCTAACTAACCTAAGAACATCACACACATCCAGGTCCGAGGCAGGATTCGAACCTTCGACCGTAGCAGTCACGCGGTTCCGGACTGGATGTGCCTAGAACCACACGGCCACCGCGGCCGGCCGTGTTTTTCATTGAGGGGTCTTGCACACGTTGTTGTTTTGCATGGCATCATCACAGCACAGGCCTACGTTGATGTTTTAAGCATTTCTTGCTTCCCACCGTTGAAGAGCAATTTGGGGATGCCGATTGCATGTTTCAACACGATCGAGCACCTGTTCATAATGCACGGCCTGTGGCGGAATGTTTTCACGACAATAACATCCATCTAATGGATTGACCTGTATAGAGTCCTGACCTGAATCCTATACCTTTGGGATGTTTTGGAAAGCCGACTTCGTGACAGGCCTCAACGACCGACTTCGAAACCTCTCCTCAATGCAGCACTCCGTGAAGAATGGGCAGCCATTCCCCAGGAAACCTTCCAGTGCCTGACAACGTTTGCCTGCGAGAGTGGAAGCTGTCATCAAGGTTAAGGTAGGGAAACATCATATTGAATTCCAGCATCACCGATGGAGGGCGCCACGAACTTGTAAGTCATTTTCAGCCAGGTGTCGGGATATTATTGATCACATAATGTAGTTTTTCCGTGATTTCCCAAAATCACTTCAGGCAGATATCGGCATGGTTCCTTTGAAAGGGCACGGCCGACTTCCTTCCCCATCCTTCCCTAATCCGATTGGACGTATGACCCCTCTGTTTGGTCTCCTGCCACGAACCAACCAACCAACCATGTTCAGCATGAGTTTTTGTACTCCTCATTCCCTTAGAGGGGACTTATTTTGGCAATGTCTCGAGGTTGTTCGTCTTCGTCTGCTCGGTTTCCTCAGTGTTCTCCTATGTTAAATCGTTCAAAAGTTATTCATTTTTTAAAGTGATGAAATGGTGTAGAGAGTACGAACACTGTGAATAAGGTGGATTGATAAGGTCGAAACTTGCTTATAGGAGTGGAGCTGGTGATTTATTTATTTTGAACAAGGTGAAGCGTTGTCAGCAACTGGAAAGCATTCACGAGAGGTGTGGTCCATTTCTTTGGGTTCGCGGTAGAAAATTAGCCCTTTTTGACAGATTCCCTTATTTTCTGTGCCGTCTGGATCTCACATTTCTAGTGAGCCGTCCTTCTTGTTCCGGGAAACGCAATGAACAAAACTTTTACTCTAGTTCTTTCACTGCAGAGTATTTGAAGTCGTTGGAATGTTTCGTCGACTCATTCGGAACCTTGCTGTTTTGCGTAACGTTCGTTGTGTCTTGTTGCAGCTAAGAAATCAGCTTTGCTACCCACTGTTTCTCCTTCTCAGCCATATCTAGATACTGTGTCTTCCACACACAAATGCAGAAAACACAAAAAAAACCACACACCTACACCGAAATACACGCACACAGAGTAGCCGGTAAATGTCATACCTACATTAACTTCATTAATCGCGCTAGGTTGAAGCCCTTCAGTTTAACTATTTGAAAGTGCTATAATTAGACTGTTCAACAGTTGTCTGGTACAAGATGCTAATAGAAATGTTAAAAAAATGAGTAACCTAAGGATCACAAACTTATACAGGGTGCGAGCGATAGCTTTTCACAACGTACCACAGTGATGTAGAGAAAGTCTAGGAAAAAAAATCGTGGTCTGTCAAGTCGGGAAACTACCTCAAATTAGTCTGTAATAGCCATCTAAGGTGTAACACATGTAAGTGGCGCGATATTTTCGGTATTTTCTCGCTCTCTTCGCAGAAACTGTTAGTCCTAGAGAAAAATATGGATACGATCGTAAGAAGGAAATTTAATTTAACTTAGTACTGCGTTACGTTTTCGCCAATGGGTGCAGTTTTCGAGTTATTCGAGGATAGGTTACATAAGTGGCCTTCAGACGCACCCCCACCCTCACACTCACCTGACCGGTCAGTACTATCAGTATGTTGTGCGTAGCACTCCCTCCAACTACGTACAAAAATTTGCGACCACAAGGAATTGTTTTCCATATACGAACTTTTTCCGTTGTCATTGAGAAGGCTATTACGCCACCGGGTTAGTTTTATTCCTAAAAATTGTAAAAATTGGCATTTTTTGGTGACTACCTCAAAGTTTTGTTAATTTTCAGACCATAACAATAACAAATATCCTTTTTGAAACTTCCTGGCAGACTGAAACTGTGTGTCGGACCGAGACTCGAACTCGGGACCTTTGCCTTTCGCGGGCAAGTGCTCTACCCTTTTTGTTTGGAATTTTTACTACAAAACTGCTGTGCAAGTAGAGGTTAACTGGAGATCGCATTGCAAACGTAATTCACTTTTGCCTAACGTTTCCAAAATCCTTTTTCTTTACTATTATCATGGAATATTTTATATAATAATGGTAACGAAATAGTAGACAAGCCGGTGGGTAGTAGCCCACCCACAGAATTGGTGTGGTCGCGAATGTTTGTACAGTGGTAAGTGGGAGTGCCATGAACAACAAGCCAAAACTCCTGATAGGCGATGTTTGTTTGTGTGTGTGTGTGTGTGTGTGTGTGTGTGTGTGTGTGTATGTGTGACGGGGGATGCATTTGAAGGCCACTTCCGTACATTTTCTTCAATCACATTTAAACCGCGGCCAGTTCCGAAAACTTGTCCCAGTACAAAATTAAACTGCTTCAACCATAGCAATACTATGTTGGGAAGGAGGTACTTCATACCAACCTTTGAAAAATATTACAATCTAGTCAGCTGCTTTATGTTTCAAAGTTTTGAATAAAATATTTATTCTCTTTAATGTATTCTTCTACCAGATTCCACAAAAGTTTAGAATTTTTCAGTTGAACTTAACCGAAAAATATAGGTGTCAGTAGCAGAGGTCACTGTCCCCTATTTATGTCGTATTCAATATTTTTAGATTCACGACCGTTCTTTCTCGTCAACATTTCTTCAAAAAGTATGTTGTGAGTAAAAGTCAACAATAATTAACGAAATTTGCCTTTTTTAAATTTTTACGTTGGGCGTAAAGTGCACCGGCCATTCGTAGTCCAAGTTACTGAAAGTGCGATGATATCGCTAAGAGTGATGGTCATAAATTACCGCCCTTCCTCACGCCTTGATAATATCGGTTATGGGAAATACGTTGATATTGCTAGAATTAAATTTTCTACAAAAATTTGATAGTCAGGTTTTCACCGAAACTACTAGAAAGCAAGAGAATGCTGAAAGTTGAGAGCGACGCTTATGTGCTATAACCTAAATGGCTTTTTTTGCTCAATCTGACGTAGTTTCTCGACTTGTTAGCCCACGAAACTGTTCGTCATAGCTTTCTCTACACCACTGCGGTTACGTTGTGCATATCATCCTGATAATGATCATGGTCAGGGCCTGGGTTAGTGTGGGTACAGCTAGTCGGAGGTGTAGGGTTGGGCCGCTTAAAAGATTCGTGGACACACTCAATGTCTCTCCCTGAACGGATGCGAGATGGCACTTCAGCTGACCGACAGAGTCGATTGCGGTCGTGCGGCGCAGAACGAGAGCTCTGCGGTCAGGTCGTTGTCGCCAGTGCTAGTGGCGCCAGCCCAGCCCACGCCGGGCCATGCCAGGCCGCTAATGAGGCAGCGACGGGAGGCGCGGAGCCGAGCGGCAGGGCGAGTCGCCAAGGGCTGCCGCCAGGGCGGCGCCACCTCCATGCCCGCCTCCGCTGGCTCCGCCGCCGCCGCCGCCGCCGCTGCAGCCACCAACGCCGCCTCCGCCCTGGCAGGCGTCCCACTGCGGACTATAGAAGCGCGCCTGAATATTTATAAGTGGCCGACCCGATTGAATTCTATTGATTCCGATATGTCTGCGGGCCACGGCGCTAACGTATGCTGCCCGCGTCCTACATATGTCGAGATGGCTTGCGAGGAAGAGCTGTGGCCTTATACTCGGCTTAGAGATCGTATTTATCATTCCTCGAACCGCCTAATAACTGTATCAATACAGACAACAGATATACCTATACATCACTATGAGGGACTAGTGACTCAAGAGGTGGAGCAAAGGGTGAAAACTCCGTTGTCCACTCCCTTCTCCTGACTTGGAAATCCAATGGTTCACGCCCTCCTTATCTACGTTAACGTTCGTGAAGGTATGCACATTATTAATTTTCATTCAGACATCTATAGAATCAACAGTTCTCAGTGGGGCGGAATGTGACAGGTGTCCTGTATTGTTCACCCGAATCTTTGACTAGTCCTAAGTGATGTGATATGGGGTTGAAATGTGGGAATATCATTGTAAGCGGTTCTGTAGGCGATAGTGCGTAAAAAATATTGTTGCAAAATATGCAAGTGTAAAACAAGTGCCAGAGGTAACTATATTTATACAACCACAGTTAATGAAAAATATTGGTATCGTCGTTGTCATATTCAGTCTGAAGAATGGCTTGACGCAGCGCTACCTGCCAGTTTATTTTGTGAAAGCATCTTGAACTCTGAAACTGAATTTGTACCGAGGGTGTGCTGAAAATTAATGCTTCTAATTTTTGTGGAAACTCTTAAAGCTTTTTAAATAAAACAAACTACGTTAACATTCTATAACTTTATTCTTCGCGTCTACATACTGGGTGGCTATAATTAAACTTTCCCTGTTTAACACATAATAACACGGAAACTAATTACCGTACGAGTGCCAAACCTGGTAGAATTTATGTCAAGGAATCGGGAAGAGAAGTAATGTAGAATCAGTTCAATTGAAACTTCATTCCATTACATACCGGTACCATTACTGCTACAAAAGGGACTCAATATGGCACCCATCAGGGTGCAGAAGTGTCTGAAAGAGCAGGATAGCTTTCTGCACAGCAGAACGAAGCATGTCCGTAGGTACCCTGGCTACATCTCTTGATATGCTGCGCTTCAGATCAGCACATTTGTAAATGCTCCCCTGATAAACCCTGTCCTTCAGGTAGCACCACAACCAGAAATCATAGGGAGTGAGATCAGGTGATCGTGCCGGCCAAGAATTTATAAACGGTCGACTGATAATTTGATCTTTTGCAAACGTGTTTCGGAGAAGCAGGCGAACTTCACGACCGATGTGCGGTGGTGCGGTATCTATTGAGTTCAATGCGTCTCTCTCCCGTAGGCCGTGTATGACATGCTGGCGAAGCATATCGCAGTAACGCTGGCCAGTCACACTGCACGTCTTTGGTTCTTGAGCGCCAAGCTGTTCAAAACGAACGTGCCACCATACGGTGACACGTTCACCATGTACAGGGACTTCATGCACAGTGACTGGAGGTGATGATCCCCGCACTCAGCAATTCTGTATGTTCACTTCACCCGTCAGAGAAAAATGTACATAGGATGGTACCGCCCATCTTCCGTCAACACCAATCCTTGCGAGAAAGGGGAGAGCGAAGACACGTCGTTGTG
This sequence comes from Schistocerca piceifrons, assembly GCF_021461385.2. Classification (NCBI taxonomy): domain Eukaryota; kingdom Metazoa; phylum Arthropoda; class Insecta; order Orthoptera; family Acrididae; genus Schistocerca; species Schistocerca piceifrons. Next base: position 292,907,058 of record NC_060144.1, on the reverse strand, counting down.
CGTCCTGTGGTGCAAGCAACTGTACTATATGGATCTTCTACAGATACCATATGAGAAAGGTTCGAAGCATCTTCTGTTCTGTGGTTCACTGAATGTTCAGCTGTCGTGACACAACACGAGCACTGCCTGACGATGGGGAAATTGCGCTCAGCGTTGTCTGTCATAGCAACAGCGATTTCATCAACCACCTGTGGTGCAACAGGTCGTCGGTCTCTTCCAGGAGCGAAGCCCAGTTCTCCAGGTTATTCGAACTACTTCATCACGCTCCGCACAGCAGGTGGAGAAAGAAGACCCTTCCGTAATCTTTTCAGCCGGAGATATTTTTGAAGTGCAACTGCAGTATTACTGTTGTTTTGATAATAGAGTTTCAGCAATAATGCCCTGCTCCTTTTGCCCAAGCTCATGTTGACACGTCAACAAGTCCACTGCGACTGGTCAGGTGTGTGAGACTATGAATCACGACGACTGAACACGGCAGCTGGTGGCCATAGTTTGAGCTGGACGGCTGCACTGTGACGCGTGGATTTCATGCACCCCCCATACTCTGGTCATTAATGCTTTCAAGTATGGTACTCGTACGGTAATTAGTTTCCCTGTTATAATATGTTCTTCTCTTCTGTAGTGGTCAATCCAAGGATTGGTTTGCAACAGCTACAATGGCAGCTTGTCTCCATTCTGTGCGTCTGTCAGCTTTTCTCTTCATTTCTTTATAGGTGTTACATCCCACATCTTTCACGATTTGATCCATGTACTTCAGTCGTGGTCTTCCTCTTGGTCTTTTTCCCTCGACATATCCCTCTATGATTGCGTTCAGAAGTCCTTTATGTCTTAATAGATGGCCTGTAAGTTGCACTCTTCATTTAACAATGAAACTCCAGAAGCTTCTCTTCTCACCTGCTCTTTCCAGAACCACTTCGTTTGTGACGTTGTCGATACATTTTATTTTGAGCATGCGTCTGTAGCGCCACATTTCAAAAGAATTTAGCTTCTGGTCTTCCTCTGTCCCGAGAGTCCATGTTTCACATCCATAGCATGCCACACTCCACACATATGATTTCAAAAATCTTTTCCTGATTTCAAGGCTGATGCTCTTAGATGTTAAGATGTTTTTCTTCTTGTTAAAAGCAGCCTTTGGTTGAGAAATTCTACTTCTCACTTCTGCCTTGCTCCTTCCATCCCTGGTAATATTACTGCCCAGATAAGTAAATTTATCAACTTGTTCAAGCAGTTCATTGCCTACATGAACTTGAACTTTCACTTGATCTTTTTTGTCGTATGCCGTTATTTTGTTTTTGCTTTATTAATTCTCAGTTATATTCTTCCCCCATAACTTTATCCATTCTATTCAGTAGGACTACAAGATCTTATTCACTTTCAGCCAGGACAGCTATATCATCGCATATCTTATCATATCTATTCGTTGGCCATAAATTACTACACCTGTATGTGAGTTTTCCCTTACTTTTTTCAGCGCCTCTTCAATGTATAGGTTAAAGATAACAGGGGATAGTGTGCAACCTTGTCGGATACCTTTTCGTATCTGCACCACTTCTTGTTTTGTCCGTCCACGGATAACTGCTGTCTCGTTTCTGTACAGGTTCCATATCATTTTTCTATCTTTATAGTCTATTCCCACTTTTTTGAGTACCTCAAACATCATATCCCATTTAACATAATCAAAGGCTCTCTCTACATCTACGAAAGCTATGTATGTTGTCAGGTTTCTATCTAACCGTTTCTCTATTATTAGTTTTAGAGCAAATATAGCTTCTCTGGTTCCTCTATCTTTCCGGAATCCTAATTGGTCTTCGGAGACTGTAGCTTCGACTTTTTGTTGTATGCGTTTTAGGATAATTGAGGTTACTATTTTAGAGGCGTGAGTAACTAGACTGAGCGTCCTATAATTTTCACATCTAGTAGCATTTGCCTTCTTTGGAATGGGGATCATAATGTTTTTCTCAAAGTCTGTAGGAATTTTACCCTGCTCGTACATGTTGAAAACAAGATTATACAACTCCTGATTCAGTTTTGCTCCTCTCGATTTCAGAAGTTCGGCTGGAATATTGTCTATACCGGGCGATTTGTTGTTTTTCAATTTTTTCAGAGCTAGTTCAAACTCTTCATTTAATATAGGTTCACCTATGTTGTGTGCATCTATTTCTGTTTCTTCTTCCATGATGTTTTCAGACACTTCTGGTCCGCTGTACAGTTTTTCTATATATTGTTTCCATCTTCTTGCAACTTCATCATCGTCATCCAACATATTGTCGTTTTCATCCATCACAGCCCTACACTTGTTTCTTCTGTCTCCAAAGCAATGTCTCACACATTTATAGGCCTTGTCAATATTTCCCTTTCTCATGTTGTCCTCAACTGAAATACAAAGATCATCAAGGTATTTTTCTATTGCTTGTTTAGCCTCTCTGTTGATTCTGTTTTTCAGACTCTTGTATTTCTCTTGGTCTTCCTTCTTCACAGAATTTTTTTAATTTCCTTCTTTCTTCCATCATATTTAGTAGGTCATTAGGGATCCATTCCTTCCTTTTCTCTGTCCTTTCTTTTCCTATTACTTCTTTTGCTTCTTCTAAAATACCTGTTTTTATTTTTTCCCAGCCCTCTGTATTTGTTTTCTTGTCTGTTTCTAGTTGATAGTGCTTCAGTGTATTTTCATTTTTCGGGTTTGTCAAATCTCATTTACATGTACTTCTTTTTTTAATGTTCTTGAATTTTAGTTCAGTCGTCATCATAACGAGTATGTTGTCCCTTTCCACATCACAGCCTGGATATGATGTGCTGTCCTTAACTTGGTTTTTAAATCTTTGCTTCACTTATATGAAGTCAATTTGATATCTGTTAATGTCACCAGGCATTTTCCAAGTATATATGTTAGACAGTATAATATGTTAGACAGGGAAAATTTAATTACAACCACCCGGTATTTATTCTTCAACGTAATCACCCTGGCGACGAAAATATTTCTCCCAGTGAGAGACCAATGTATTGATACTATCACCTATAGTTTTTAACTTTGTCGACGAAGCCATAACCTCACCTCTGCTTGCACACTACGTCACTACCGATGTGAATAGCAAAAGGACAGGCTGCAAACATATCTCGCTCTCTTCTCAACAACTGTTTCCGTTTTACGTATTTCGTGTACCATAACTGCAGTCCGCTTTCTGTTCAGGTTGTAAATAACATTTCGCTCACTATATTTAATTCCTGCCAGCTTCAAAATTTGGAGAAGTATCGTCCATTCAATATTCTGAAAACCTTTCTCTAAAGCTACAAACGCAATTAGGTTAATATTTCCTTAACCAGTATTCTATGATAAGTCGTAAGGTGAGTATTGTCTTACCTGTTCTTTCATTTGTTCGCTACCTTAACTGATCTTTACCCGACGCCAACATCAACCAAATTATTTTAATACGTTACGTAGAATCACGTCCTCCGAAGAAGCCCAGAGAGTTGATGGTTACTGTACCAGCGCCGGCGAGCGAAACACTGCACTTGATATTTCGCGCTATATCAACTTCGGTTGGCTGTATGGCAATAGTGATGTTGCAGCAGCAGCCTCTACACACCCAAGCGTCTCATCTCGTAAATGAGCTTATCATACAATAATATTATAGATAAGACATCGTTTTTGAGTTGCTACTATAATGACAACAAGTAAACAACCGCATAATAATAACAAAAAACACATGCTTTCCGTAAAGGAGCAAAGAAATAAAGGAAGTTCTTATAATCACTATGATGCAATGAATAACCGGTATTTGTAGCTTTTAACTCACTAATTTACGGAGACAATGACGCAATTCCATCTAGCCACCCTTCGTCACTGTTAGAATCAGCGCCGAAACCGTCTTCATCGTCGGCATCATAAAGAACATTCATTAGCTGTTCATGGTCACTGATGGTAGCTTCCATTGCCTGTGCTACCCCAGTAAGTTATCAGCGAGCTCGACCTTCTTTGTCTACAAGGCTACACCCACAGTCGCAAGAGCTTCACTCAACAGCCATTTCAACTCTCTTATTCTAAAGGACTTGTTATTGTTTCTTATGTAAGTCTTCAAATCACTCCACACCAATTCAGTGGTTTTGAAATGGTATTGGCATGGTGGAAACCTTATTACAGAATGATATTTTCCTTGTCGGTTTCGTATATTATACATTTAGGAGTCGTAGGCTTAATTTCCTTGACAAGTGAATATAACACAAAATTTGTCATATTGATATATGCTCCATTATTTCGATCCTGAAATAGTTGCACTATAACTTCTTTTCGGTCGTTTGCGGTTGGAGCTTTGCTCAGTATCACTAAATGACAGCATTGTCCATTATAATTGTTGGGGACAGGAAACTGTTTTAAAAGGTTCGTGAATCATTGAATAAAACGTTTGTGTTCCGTGTCTTAATGGTAATCACATGTCTTTTTGGACCGAAAAACGGTAAGTTAATCAAAGAAAGAAAAACCATTGGAAGAGCCTCGCCGGCCGCGATGGTCTCGCGGTTAAGGCGCTCAGACCGGAAGCGCGCGACTGCTACGGTCGCAGGTTCGAATCCTGCCTCGGGCATGGATGTGTGTGATGTCCTTAGGTTAGTTAGGTTTAAGTAGTTCTAAGTTCTAGCGGACTGATGACCTCAGAAGTTAAGTCCCATAGTGCTCAGAGCCATTTGAACCATTTTTTATAGCCGCATGGTATTAAGTCGAAATCGGTAATGATGTCAATAGTGTGAACTTATGCCGAAATAAATAATTTAAAAAATAGAAATGCCTAGTGTCTGTGATGTTAAATCAAGAAAATCCTACATCTGGATGGTGGGTCGTGAATCTGAAGCTCCGTCTCCTCCTTCCCTCACCCCTCCCCCCCCCACCCCCACTTCTCCCCAACGCAAGTCCTGTAAATATTACTTCAGTATACAATAAACAAGGAGAACACTTGTTGCAGAACTCTTTCTCACCTCAGAGAGCACCTACACTGAATCCACATGAGTCAATTCTGCGAGTAATGGCTCTATTTCTCAAACTTCTATCGATGAACTGGAGCTCAACAAACAATATGCCCTGCAAAATTAACGCTGAAGGAACTAATCCATTATGTTTGTGCACGAAAAGTCGTGAAAGAGTACACGTACGTATGACTGATAAATTCTAGTACGATCACACTTGCACACTATACAGAACCTCATCCCCAGCAAATGATGAAGATGAGTAAGTTCATAGATGGGACATTTCAGCCGTGTGAAACAATGGATACACTCGTTAGATCTGAAGTGCACAACGAGCTCAACTGGGATATGGCACACGTCAGAAATCATATCGTTGCTCTATGTTTTTTGTAACATCGCTGTAAATCCCATTTATCATTCAGATTTTGATGGGATACTCCCCCCATGAACCATGGACCTTGCCGTTGGTGGGGAGGCATGCGTGCCTCAACGATACAGATAGCCGTACCGTAGGTGCAACCACAACGGAGGGGTATCTGTTGAGAGGCCAGACAAACGTGTGGTTCCTGAAGAGGGGCTGCAGCCTTTTCAGTAGTTGCAGGGGCAACAGTCTGGATGATTGACTGATCTGGCCTTGTAACACTAACCAAAATGGCCTTGGTGTTCTGGTACTGCGAACGGCTGAAAACAAGGGGAAATTACAGCCGTAATTTTTCCCGAGGGCATGCAGCTTTACTGTGTGATTAAATGATGATGGCGTCCTCTTGGGTAAAATATTCCGGAGGTAAAATAGTCCCCCATTCGGATCTCCGGGCGGGGACTACTCAGGAGGACATCGTTATCACGAGCAAGAAAACTGGCGTTCCACGGATCGGAGCGTGGAATGTCAGATCCCTTAATCGGGCAGGTAGGTTAGAAAATTTAAAAAGGGAAATGGATAGGTTAAAGTTAGATATAGTGGGAATTAGTGAAGTTCGGTGGCAGGAGGAACAAGACTTTTGATCAGGTAAATACAGGGTTATAAATACAAAAGCAAAAGCGGTAATGCAGGTGTAGGTTTAATAATGAATAAAAAATAGGAGTACGGGTAAGCTACTACAAACAGCATAGTGAACGCATTATTGTGGCCAAGATAGACACGAAGCCCTTGCCTACTATAGTAGTACAAGTTTATATGCCAACTAGCTCTGCAGATGACGAAGAAATTGATGAAATGTATGATGAGATAAAAGAAATTAATCAGGTAGTGAAGGGAGACGAAAATTTAATAGTCATGGGTGACTGGAATTCGTCAGTAGGAAAAGGGAGAGAAGGTAACTTAGTAGGTGAATATGGACTGGGGCTAATAAATGAAAGAGGAAGCCGTCTGGTAGAATTTTGCGCAGAGCATAACTTAAACATAGCTAACACTTGGTTTAAGAATCGTGAAAGAAGGTTGTATACATGGAAGAACCCTGGAGATACTAAAATGTATCAGATGAATTATATAATGGTAAGACAGAGATTTAGGAACCAAGTTTTAAATTGTAAGACACTTCCAGAGGCAGATGTAAACTCTGACCACAATCTGTTGGTTATGAACTGTAGATTAAAACTGAAGAAACTGCAAAAAGGTGGGAATTTAAGGAGATGGGACCTGGATAAACTCAAGGTACCAGAGGTTGTACAGAGTTTCAGGGAGAGCATAAGGGAACAATTGACAGGAATGGGGGAAAGAAATACAGTAGAAGAAGAATGGGTAGCTTTGAGGGATGAAATAGTGAAGGCAGCAGAGGATCAAATAGGTAAAAAGACAAGGGCTAGTAGAAACCCTTGAGTAACAGAAGAAAAATTGATTTTAATTTATGAAAGGAGAAAATATAAAAATGAAGTAAATGTAGCAGGCAAAAAGGAATACAAACGTCTCAAAAATGAGATCGACAGGAAGTGCAAAATGGCTAGGCAGGGATGGCTAGAGGACAAATGTAAGGATGTAGAGGCTTATCTCACTGGGGGGTAAAAAAGATACTGCTTACAGCAAAATTAAAGAGACCTTTGGAGAAAGGAGAACCACTTGCACGAATATCAAGAGCTTTGATGGAATCCCAGTTCTAAGCAAAGAAGGGAAAGCAGAAAGGTGGATGGAATATATAGAGGGTCTATACATGGGCGACGTACTTGTGGACAATATTATGGAAATGGAAGAGGACGTAGATGAAGATGAAATGGGAGATATGATACTGCGTGAAGAGTTTGACAGAGCACTGAAAGACCTGAGTCGAAACAAGGCCCCCGGTGTAGACAACATTCCATTAGAACTACTGACAGCCTTGGGAGAGCCAGTCGTGACCAAACTCTACCATCTGGTGAGCAAGATGTATGAGACAGGCGAAATACCCTCAGACTTCAAGACGAATATAATAATTCCAATCCCAAAGAAAGCAGGTGTTGACAGATGTGAAATTTACCGAACCATCAGTTTAATGAGACACAGCTGCAAAATACTAACGCGAATTCTGTACAGACGAATGGAAAAACTGATAGAAGCTGACCTCGGGGAAGATCAGTATGGTTTACGTAGAAATGTTGGAACACGTGAGACAATACCGACCCTACGAGCCGGCCGCGGTGGTCTCGCGGTTAAGGCGCTCAGTCCGGAACCGCGCGACTGCTACGGTCGCAGGTTCGAATCCTGCCTCGGGCATGGATGTGTGTGATGTCCTTAGGTTAGTTAGGTTTAAGTAGTTCTAAGTTCTAGGGGACTGATGACCACAGTAGTTAAGTCCCATAGTGCTCAGAGCCATTTGAACCATTTGACCCTACGACTTAAATTAGAAGAAAGATTAGGGAAAGGCAAACCTGCGTATCTGGCATTTGTAGACTTAGAGAAAGCTTTTGACAATGTTGATTGGAATACTCTCTTTCAAATTCTGAATCTGGCAGGGGTAAAATACATGGAGCGAAAGGCTATTTACAATTTGTACAGAAACCAGATGGCAGTAATAAGAGTCGAGGGGTATGAAAGGGAAGCAGTGGTTGGGAAGGGAGTGAGACAGGGTTGTAGCCTATCCCCGATGTTGTTCAATATGTATATTGAGCAAGCAATAATGGAAACAAAAGAAAAGTTCGGAGTAGGTATTAAAATCCATGGAGAATAAATAAAAACTTTAAGGTTCGCCGATGACGTTGTAATTCTGTCAGAGACTGCAAACGACTTGGAAGAGCAGTTGAACGGAATGGACAGTGTCTTAAAAGGAGATGAACGTCAACAAAAGCAAAAGGAGGACAATGGAATGTAGTCGAATTAAGTTGGGTGATGCTGAGGGAATTAGATTAGGAAATGAGACACATAAAGTAGTAAAGGAGTTTTGCTATTTGGGGAGCAAAATAACTGACGATGGTCGAAGTAGAGTGGATATAAAATGTACTCTGGCAAAGAAAAATTTGTTAACATCGAGTATGGATTTAAATGTCAGGAAGTCGTTTCTGAAAGTATTTGTATGGAGTGTAGCCATGTATAGAAGTGAAACATGGACGATAAATAGTTTAGGCCAGAAGAGAATAGAAGCTTTCGAAATGTGGTGCAACAGAAGAATGCTGATGATTAGATGGGTAGATCACATAACTAATGAGGAGGTATTGAATTGAATTACGGAAAAGAGGAGCTTGTGGCACAACTAGACTGGAAGACAGGATCGGTTGGTAAGACATGTTCTGAGACATCGAGGGATCACCAGTTTAGTATTGGAGGGCAGCGTGAAGGATAAAAATCGTAGAGGGAGACCAAGAGATGAATACACTAAGCAGATTCAGAAGGATGTAGGCTGCAGTAGGTACTGGGAGATGAAGAAGCTTGCACAGGATAGAGTAGCATGGAGAGCTGCATCAAACCAGTCTCAGGACTGAAGATCACAACAACAACAACAGCAAATTACCGTAAATAACTCATATATTAAACTTACACGAAAGAGAAAAATATTCCTTTATAATTTCATTACTATGTATAAATAAATCTGTAAGTGTTAATGTTACTGCGTTTAACTCCTGATATTGGCAAAAGAAGAGCACAGAAGAGGCTTTAATTTAACTTTCTCGAATACTTTGGCAAAAAAATTTGCATCCAAATTTCAAACAGATTGATTTTAATTTTTTTCTTTCATATTGGAATAATGCAGAAAACAAAGTATTAAATTTCAACTAGATTTTTTTAAAAATAACTATGGTTTCTAAAATCGTGTAACAGCTTCTGCGGCTGAATAATGCCAACTACTATATCTCTGAAAAACCTCTGTTCAAGCAAAGAATGTATTTTTCTAGACTGTATTAGGTTAGAGCGGAACACAGGGTGCTAAGTGCAGGCGTTTTTTCTGAACACAGCAAGGACTGCGGAAATCGCTTGTGGCTGTCGCAAAATCATGAATTAGCTGTTGCTGATATCACTAAGGCAGAGATATAATTTCACTCTAGCCCACATGTACTTAAATCTAGCCGGCCGGTGTGACCGAGCGGTACTAGGCGCTACAGTCTGGAACCTCGCGATCGCTACGGTCGCAGGTTCAAATCCTGCCTCGGGCATGGATGTGTGTGAGGCCCTTAGGTTAGTTAGGTTTAAGTACTTCTAAGTTCTAGGTGACTGATGACGTCAGAAGGTAAGTCCCATAGTGCTCAGAGCCATTTTTGAACTTAAATCTTGGTCACCAGGGAATCGAGTGGTATTTTCATTGTTTAATGAAGTGGTAGCTTTGAACGAAGAAACCAGTTAAGACTTGAACAAAGGTAACTTTTTTATTCGTCTAATAATCTCACCATTGACGTATTTCAAGTTGTCTATAACACACGTCTACTTGAATCAGTTGAATTAATCATAGTTGAGATGCGGTGTCCTGTAGTGACATTAGCTACTACTGATTCGTGATGTAGTGCATTGTGAGAGTGACCGTGTGCGTGCTTGTGTGTGTGTGTGTGTGTGTGTGTGTGTGTGTGTGTGTGTGTGTGTGTGTTTGTGTGTGTTTGTGTGTGTGTGCAAGTGACGGTAGGTGGTAGCACTAGCAGTGGAGGGTATGGAACGCTAGTTGGAGGGGAAATATAAAGCAGTGCAGTCGTTCTCATAATGTGGAAATAGACCAACTTATCTGACGTCCAAAAGGGTATTTTTATTGGCGTTCGGGAGAACAGTGGAAGCATTTTCAAAACGACTAAGTTGTTAAACTGTTTACATGCCGCTGTGGCTAGCGTATAGCATGCATGGCAAACTGGCGCATTTTAAAATCGGCGCCGAGCAACTGATGCACCACGGGCTATAGGTGAAAGGGGTGAACGCCGGCTGCGGAGATGTATGCCGGCAACGAGGTGTGCATCTGTTGAGTAACTGACGACCCAGATGAACCAAGGGGCTGCCAACAATGTGTCCTCAACGACAGTTCAGCGAACGCTGCCAGGTGTGGGCCCCTGCAACAATCGCCTAGTTCATACATCCATGCCGACTGCTGTTCACTGGCGACTGAGGCTCGAAATTGGACGCCACTGCCGCAACTGGACATGGAATGAGTGAAGACATCTGTTCTTTCAGGTGAACGACATTTTATGCTTCATCGGTTAGACCCCTGTGTGGTATCATAATTCTGGAGGTCAGAGTTGATCAGTGCAAGTCTGGATCTATAGTTGAGGGCCTTGTCCACCCCAAAATGTACTTTGTTTATCCTCGGGACGAGGACACCTACCAGCAAGACAATGCCACTAGTCCCACAACTCGTACTGTACGTGTGTAGTTCAAAGAGCACCAGGATGAGTTTACCATACTCTTTCCACAACCATATTTTCTCGATTTAAACCCAATTGAGAATCTATGGGATTACCACGATCGGACTCTTCGGGCCACGGATCCTCAACCGAGAAACCTAGCGCCACTGGCTATAGCACGGGCATGGATCCACAGCCCTGTCGGTACCTTCCAGAAACCCATTCACTCCCTAGCAGCACCTGTCTCAGTGGTTCGTGCTGCAAAAGGTGGGGTTTCAGGCTTCTGACAGATCGTCTCATTAATTTGAATGGACTGTGTATGTCCTATTTTCCCTTACGAATCCTCCTAGGCCTGAAAACATCGCTCGCTAATAAAATTGTCTCTACAACAAAGTAAATCACGAACTTTTAATAATGGTGTATGCCCAGTGTAGTGTGAAGCAAAGATGATATAATTTGTAGGTGATTCTAGTAATGCACGGTATGACACTGTAAGGCGGGGGACCCCGTCTAGGGATATTCATCCACCTGGTCTCAGTCTTTTAGCTTGACGCAACTTCGGCGACTTGCACGTCTATACTTACACAGGGTGCGAAATGTACACTGAGCTGACAGCTTTTGCAGTCACCATGGCTCTAATCTGGCTGGGTATCGCCTCCAACTTAGCTTGCATGATAAACAGAGATATGTCATCGTATGCCGGATCAGTTCTATGGCGTACTTCATCTCTTTTACTGGCTGGCGAGTGGTGGGAGTCCAGTCTTTCGGCAACTCATAACCAGGAATTTCTCAAAGAGTGAGAGATGTGGAATAAGTAAAAGCTATCATATTAGTTAAACATCATTTGTATGTGAATACACGTAAACATGGTCCGTAGTAGACTGTAATGTGATGTTTATTTAATCGTACGTTTAACAGATTTCGAATAAGCGTCATTGTGAAGCACATTTGTAACATCTGTATTTCATGTCATTTTCAAATCACGATTAATTACAAGTAAATAGTAGCCACATACCGTCATTATACGAAAAATGGATACTTTGTACTTGTAATTAGGAGCAATTTGAAGATGACATGAAATACAGATGTTACGAATCTGCTTGACAATGACTCTAAGTCGAAATTAGCTAATCTCACGATTAAATAAACATCACATTACAGCTTACTGCGTACCATGTTTACGTTTATTACGCATCTGGAGGCCGTGGATTCCCAAAAATGGAAAATATCATCTGTATTGGTGAATTTCAGGACAGCATGAACAAATATTGTCCTATTTTATATTGTTGATTGATATGGTTATAAACAGATTGTAATATTACTCTGACATATCGTTCTGTGATATTAATATATTTTCTGCTTCAATTTAGTTGTTATTTTAGTAACAATACTGGAACAGTGTGCTTGGAAAGGTAGTCTTGCGCCCTCCACACTGAAGTGACAAGTCACCACGAACGTCTGTATGGCCTCTTTTGTTGGCAGAAGGCAGTCAGTGATTCTCATTAGATAAAGAAAACCTACTTTTTGGATACGGGCAGTCTGTGGTTTTCACGGGTGTCGGGTAGTGACCTGCTCCACGCCTTTTGAAGTGAGGCTGCTGCCTGTACCCTCTGTGGTCAGTGAATGAGGCAGCCAACCTACAGTCCCCAGAGAATAACTCAACATGCCATTTTCCTTTTGTATACAAACATCAAACAACAAGACACCGAAGCGCTATCCAAACCATGTGTGATGGTCAGTTGTGTTCTCTCTAAAAATTTGATTCAGCCAGCAGAAGTGAGTCACTTTAGACAGTGCTCTTGGCATGTACGGCTGACCAGTTGTGAATATATGGCCTTGGGGCAGTACCGACTTAATATTTTAAAATGTGCGCCTTGTACACAAAATGAGGGAAGTTACATATGCTATCTCCTGTTTTTTTCCCATGAATTTAGAACAATTCTGGCCCGTCACGTTGGCAACGGTATGGAGTCATTCCTCGATTCGGAGTTTTGTAAATGGCGAGTTGAGTAGGAGCAGATACGTTGGGCAATCGGCGACCGACTACCGTCTGGATGCCGGCCCGATTGGCCGTGCGTTCTAACGCACGGCTTTCCGCGCGGGAAGGAGCGCCTGGTCCCCGGCACGAATCCGCCCGGCGGATTTCTGTCGAGGTCCGGTGAACTGGCCAGTCTGTGGATGGTTTTCAGGCGGTTTTCCATCTGCCTCGGCGAATGCGGGCTGGTTCGCCTTGTTCCGCATCAGCTACACTATGTCGTCGATTGCTGCGCAAACAAGTTCTCCACGTACGCGTACACCACCATTACTCTACCACGCAAACATAGGGTTACACTCGTCTGGTATGAGACGTTCCCTGAGGGGTGCACCGGGGGACGAACCGCACAATAACCCTGGATTCGGTGTGGGGCGGTGGAGGATTGAAGTGAAGTGCACTGCAGTAGTCGTCGTGGGGTTGTGGACCACTGCGGCTGCGGTGGGGACGGAGCCTCTCCGTCGTTTCTAGGTACCCAGTTAACAAAACATAACATAACCGTCTGGATAGGTGTGTTTGAGGGATTGAGTCCTAGAAGCTTTGGGTGCTGTTCGACACACTTGTCTGTCATTAAGGAAATGTAAGTCTGAAATTTGCAGTAGTGTGAACCATATTCTGAGCAGCTCACTTACTTGTGACTTTGTAATATGCAACTTATGTTTGTAAATTCGATTTCTTGTAAACTGTAATTTTGGATTAACTTTGAATTCAAGTGCTGCACAAATTCGTGGTTCACTTTCCTTGCAGGCTTTCAGGTAAATTTAGTACCTCCGACCGTGTTAGTGTCATTATTGGTCAATATGAATAAATATTCAAAATAACTTTGCTCTGAGTCAATTTATTGTTAATTTCAAGGAACATAAAGAGCTAATAAAATCATGTTACATGCAGACATGACTTGCATTTCATTGTCCATGTTTTGTCCTACATCTTTTCCTGGTTCGACGATCCACCAGAAACAAATATAACTTCTCCGGATTATTTTGGCGTTGTCCTTGTTCGTAGTAGGCAACTACAAAGATAATGTACTTACCATTGTGTGACACCAACGTCCATTGCACTCGCTCGTTTTGTATTACTACTGTTTACGTCTATTAACTATGTAGAGTTGAGTCCTCTTCTCAGTATACGTTGGTCGTGGGTTGGCATTAACTTACTTTTTAACCGCTTGAGTAAGAACTTTCAACGTCGAAGATACAGCTGTCATCGGCCTTTATACGTCAGGAATGTAACGGATGCTTTCCAGTTTACCTAATTTGAGAATAACAGGTTATCGTTTTGCGTAACCCTTAGCAAGCCATATCCTCACGTCAAGTGCTATGCTAATATAACGGTAGCGAATACGATCTGACAGCGTTAGTTCACCTCGGTACTTCCGTACGTGGATAAATCTATCGTCATACTACATATACAAGCAAAGACTGTGTGGTACCATACCCGTGTCTAGTCTTGTCGACGGGGGTACCGCTGCAGGTATGCCTCACTTTGTTCTCTCCTCAAAGGAAGCCACAGCAGTGGTCGCCGTACTAGCAGTCCGGGTGTTCCAGGCGTCGTCACTTGTTCCACGTCGATACTCTTTAAAAACATGTCATTTGGAACCGCGCGTTACGCTACTTGGCTGTCTAACATGCACTGCCGACAAACAATATGCCTGTCCTCTCGGGTGATATTTTCGTGGGCCTCTGAGATGCTATGGATCTCCGGTACACATCGAATGAAAGTCGGGAAATCCCTACCAATACGAGCAGCAGTGTCGGTGATTGATATACTGCAACCTTGATAGGTCTTCGTCTTTCCGCTGTCGAATTACGACACGCGTTGGCAGACGTTTGTTTTTCTTACATAAGGCATAACACGGTATTCTCACAAAAAATCAATATTCAATTCCGTCTTCTGAATGAGAGAGCCGTTGCGTAGTATTTTCTTCATACACTACTAGCCATTAAAATTGCTACACCAAGAAGAAATGCAAATGATAAACGGGCATTCATTGGTCAAATATATTATACTAGAACTGACATGTTATAATATTTTCACGCAGTTTGGTTGCATAGACCCTGAGAAATCAGCATCCAGAACAACCACCTCTGGCCGTAATAACGGCCTTGATATGTCTGGGCATTGAATCAAACAAAGCTTGGATGGCGTATACAGGTACAGCTGCCCATGCAGCTTCAACACGATAGTACATTTCATCAAGAGTAGTGACTGGCGTATTGTGACGAGCCAGTTGCTCGGCCACCATTGACCAGACGTTTTCAATTGGTGAGAGGTCTGGAGAATATGCTGGCCAGGGCAGCAGTCGAACATTTTCTGTATCCAGAAAGGCCCGTACAGGACCTGCAACACGCGGTCGTGCATTATCCTGCTGAAATATAGGGTTTCGCAGGGATCGAATGAAGGTCAGAGCCACGGGTCGTAACACATCTGAAATGTAACGGCCACTGTTAAAAGTGCCGTCAATGCGAACAAGAGGTGACCGAGACGTGTAACCAATGGCACCCCATACCATCAACGCCGGGTGATACGCCAGTAAGGCGATGACGAATACATGCTTCCAATGTGCGTTCACCGCGATGTCGCCAAACATGGATGCGACCATCATGATACCGTAAACAGGACCTGGATTCATCCGAAAAAATTACGTTTTGCCATTCGTGCACCCAGGTTCGTCGTTGGGTACACAATCGCAGCCGCTCCTGTCTGTGATGCAGCGTCAAGGGTAACCGCAGCCATGGTCTCCGAGCTGATAGTCCATGCTGCTGCAAACGTCGTCGAACTGTTCGTGCCGATGGTTGTTGTCTTGCAAATTTCCCCATCTGTTGACTCAGGGATCGAGACGTGGCTGCACGATCCGCTACAGCCATGCGGGTAAGTTGCCTGTCATCTCGACTGCTAGTGATACGAGGGCGTTGGGATCCAGCACGGCGTTCCGTATTACCCTCCTGAACCCACCGATTCCATATTCTGCTAACAATCATTGGATCTCGACCAACGCGAGTAGCAATGTCGCGATACGATAAACCGCAATCGCGATAGGCTACAGTCCGACCTTTATCGAAGTCGGAAACATGATGGTACACATTTATCCGCCTTACACGAGGCATCACAACACGTTTCACCAGGCAACACCGGTCAATTGCTCTTTGTGTATGAGAAATCGGTTGGAAACTTTCCTCAGTCAGCACGTTGTAGGTGTTGCCACCGGCGCCAACCTTGTGTGAATTCTCTGAAAAGCTAATCATTTGCATGTCACAGCATATTCTTCCTGTCGGTTAAATGTCGCGTCTGTAGCACGTCATCTTTGTGGTGTAGCAATTTTAATGGGCAGTAATGTATTCAGATTGTACATGACATTACTTGTACCTCGTTTACAGAGTTCACTAAAATTTTATTCATTTGCTTATCCAGCCATGGAGAGAACTTGATGCCGTTTGCCTTTTATATTTGCTTCGTGATGCCACAATTTTGAAAGGAAGTAATACGCATTCAGATGATAATAATAAACTACGTATTATGAAATAAAATGTACGAACTGACCAGTGTTGCTGTAAACTTATTTTCTTTGGTACTGATACAGTCTATTATGTTCACATCTAATTAAAAATAAATGTGCAAACATGTGTGTAGTGCCAACGTATAGATTATGATCAATACAGTTTCCTTATTTAACACATTTTAAAACCATACTACATTAACTTGAAACCGAAGTACTATGTACATGTCAAGCTTCTGCCTGTATTTTACAATGTCTTAGTCTCAAAACGAAACATAAATGATTAGAAAAAACGTTAGATTGACTGCATGTACGTTAGTCACCATTGTGTTAATATGCACTGCTTCCGAAAGAAATAAAAGTATTACGGTTGTGTATCTCTTAATGCAGTCTCTAATGTGGGGTAGGTTTGACAGTTCAAGATGACTATCAATACATTAAATCGTTATAAATGACAGTAAAAAGTCTAAGATGACATAAATAGATCGTTAGTGCTTAATTAAATGTCAAAGATTGTTAGAATACGTCGTATTGCGTATCGGTATGTACAAATTTTATGTAATGTTAGGAAAAAAAAAGTATAAATTTTTAGACAACATAGTTGTGTGGAGATAACAACAATTAATTTACTTGCAATCAATTATTCAAAATGACAGTCACACTCGCATTATTTATTTTGCCGCCAACCGGTTTCAACCCGCGATGTGGTCGTCTTCAGGGCAATTTACACTGTAAAGTTACAATATTAGTAAGTTATGAAATATTAGTAAGTTATGTAATATTATAACTTTACATTGTAAATTGCCCTGAAGATGACCCCATATCGGGATGAAACCGGTTGGCGGCAAAATAAATAATGCGATTTTGACTGTCATTTTGAATAATTGATTAAAAATACGTATATTTAACCTGAGGGTACGTAGAATAATCAGGCAGAAAACTGCCCTCAGTGTTCGACGCAATCCAACCTCTTTCTCTTTCAGTCTGATGCACAAAGGTTTAGTCCTGGGATTTTGCAGATCTGAGACCGGGAATGAAATATTTACTTTTTTTTGCTATATTTTCAGTATTTTTAAGGAATATTGCACTGGAGACATGTTACACAAGTCTTTCACTTCATGTTTGCGAATCACATTATTGATATATCACATATTCGAGGACCAGAGACGATTATCTTAACACTTTTGCTGAATTCATCGTTCACAAATTTCACAAGTATGGCAGAAGAAAGATTAGTCCGTACCTGACGTTCATCCTTTGACCTGTTAACATATTTTTCGGCATAATTGTGTGGTTTTTGGTACATGCACTCAATTATGATGAGACATTCTAGCACCATCTCGTCCCATGCCATCACATTCCCTATGACATCTCACATCTCATGTCTCGTGACATCACCGCTGACATCCCCACCACTGATAGTACGTTTGTTGCCTTAATTTTGAGCCATGTGTGCATGATTGACAATCAAGCATGAACGATATCTTGCGAGGTAAACGAATTCTGATTGGATTTGTTGGACGTTCTCAAAAAATGACGTTTAACTAGTTAACTACTTTGCGAACAACAGCGTACAGAGAGCTATTTCACTATGGAGCAGTAAGAACAGTTAATTAGTTTTTTGTAGTTTGTTTATCTGAGTGGACAAATGTAGAAAAACAGAGCTGCGGAAATTTCCTGGAGTTTCTTGTAATAAATTAAACATCATTTTCCAATACAACCATCCAAAGTGTCTTGCAAATAAAAGTATGCAATGTGATTGGGTTACCGCTTTTGATATACAGGCGGGCAACATGCTCTTTGACTGTGAGTACCCATTCAATATCTAAAGGCTCCACACTAGCCAGTAACGGTAATCATGTTGCTATTTAATAGCAGAGAAAGGAAAGAAATCAAATGGGTTAGGCTTCAGCCTGGAGTGAGTGACGTATTTGTGACTGCAGTGAGAATTAAATGTATCTGTACGAAATGGGCAACTCGAAGAATCGATGGTAGATAGAACAACGGAATTCTAAACGTATTCCAGGATGTAGGAAAATATCGAAACGAGAACTTAATAGAAGGTGGATAGAAGAGATTATTGACATTGAGAGTCGCTACTAACTGTTATAATTTAGCCTAAATGCTTAGAAAGTTGACTCTGGTAGTACCTCCCCGGGACTGTTCCCTTCATACGAAATTTGAAAAATGAATGAATAATAACGTTGATAAAACGTGAGGTAATGAGCAACATTTCATAGACGAATGGAAGATATAAAAGGGCCTTTAACATAAATTAAAGGAAGATAAATTGCAAAGATGATCCTGCACTGTCCGTTGTACTCCCTAATAGAATCTTTCAGTACAAGTGAATCTTTCATTTTAGGAAAGACGTGCCATATATGTAATGGAATGATGAGTCACTGAAATTCAGTCTCGATGTATTCATTGCTGCAGCCGGTGTCTTGATGTTCACTGCCACACGCACTTACCTTGTTTGGATCAAAACAGATTAAAAATTTAAAAAAAAATACTGGTTCTGTCGAAGGCAGTGCTCGCACCTGCTACTAAGCAAAGCATAAGCATAAGCCATCCATTATTGAGCACATGTGCCAATGGGCATGAAAATTCTTAGAACTGAAAAATAATTCCAGGAGGGAAATAATTAGTGAAAGTTTTCATAAGAACTTCAGTTATTATTCAGACAACCAACATAGAAGTTCATGAACAACAGGTATAAATCTCCTCTTGCGATTAAGTTGCTGTAAAATGCTACAAATTCACAAAAATCAGAAAAATAACTACATATGCACTACAGTTCCAATAATACCATTTAACAGAGTTGGAAAATAGCATGGAAGACGACCCATGTCCTTGGAGGACTCAATGAAAAAACATACATTGATCCTCTCATATTTTACCAAAGACATGATCCGAACAAGACCATCATCTTGTTCTCACCAACAGATAACTGCAAAACTACGTCCCGCAGTAACACCTGAAATATTATGCAATATGGAATTATGCTAATGTAACGCAAGCGAGCAACGAACTTAGCAAGAATCTTTGGCGCTGCAATTTTGTAATCCAATCTCAAGTATTTGACAAGATAAATGCATGAACTTTACAAATCGTCACAGGCGATAGGATGTCAACAGATCAGGTGAAAGACGAGGAGCTGAACAACATGTCCGGCAAGCCACGATATCCAGCTGAACTTGAAATTCTGCGCCAAGCAACGTGTCTGGCGATAAAGCTGTGCGCTCAAGGTACTACTTGAAAGCAGGCTTCTCTCTATCCATCTAAAGATAAGACTTCTGTAACAGATGGAAACAAGGACTGTAAAGCCCTTGAGACATGTGACTGATTATCAGCTCTCAAACTGACGTATTACGGGATAGATGTCAATGTCGGACGGTTTCCAACATAGATGAAATTTGGAAATTTGTGGTAAGTTCTAAGGGACCAAACTGGTGAGGTCATCGGACACTAGGTTTACACATTACTTAATCTAACTTAAACTAACTTACGCTAATGACAGCACACACACCCATGCCCGAGGGAGGACTCGAACATACGGCTGCACCGCGCGGCAAACATAGCTGAGTATAGCTTAAGATCGCAACGCACCGAAGATCCTACAGCAGATCTTTATCCAGCAACAGATATCAGATGGATAATGATGACTACAATGGTGAAAACTAACCTAAAGAAAACATAAGTGGCATGAAAATATTCTATCAAAAGACACCCGTTAGAGATCATTAACGAGTACATTGACAAAGCGTATATCGTCGTAGATGATGGGTGCTGGTTATAAAGTATTAATGATTTACAATAGCCTGGGTATCATATGTACTCTGGGCGATTCTCCAGAATATGTTCGGGCGTGCTGAACTCAAAGTATCTGTTCGTGTAGCCACAGACATGCATTCGAAGTAGTAAACGCCCAGGCAAAGACGGTTACGACTACATAACCCCTAACTTCATGGAAATTTGAGTAACCGGCAGCCTGTAGAAGCAATCAAAAATGAAACGCTATAGCTTATACTGAGAGAAGTAAAACAAATACATTACTGTTTGGAAATAGTGAACCACAGAGAGCAAGAATATGATGACAATGAAGTTTATTCCAACGATTAGGACCATGACACTACACAGATGATAAACATTACAGACCTGTACATGAACCGTGACTGTGGGTATTCAGTACAGAGTAGCGCCACCAAGTGCTGCAGTTAGAGCCGCTAGACGTCGTAGTATGGAATGAAAGTGCGACTGAATATGCTGCTGGGGAGTAATCTGCCACACGATTTGTAGGCGCTTCCACGAACCCTCAACTGTTACTGCAGGAGGGCCTGAAGGAACGAGCTGGCGACCGACCATATGCCAGACATGTTCGATGGGCGACACGCCAAGCGAAAGAGCAGGGCAAGTAAGCAGTGGTACTTGTCATTCTTAGAAGAAGGCTTTCACATTCCTCGACACATGTGGCCGCGCGTTGTCCTGCTGAAATATGGCATGTGGAAAGACCTGAAGGAGGGGCAGTACCTCGGACTGTGAAACCTTCCTGATTTAGCGGTAGCTGTTCCGATTGCCATCAAGATGTAGAAGGCGAGATGGCGCGTCACAGTCAACGGCGTCCCAAACCATCACACTTGGCGTTTGTCTATTATGCCGCTAAAAAGCATAGTCTGTCCGACGACGTTCACCACGGCCGCTTGGAATGCGTAGACGGCCACCACTGTAGGACAAGCTGAAGCGGTACTCGTCCGAAAATAATACATTTTGCAACTGAGCACTCCAGTTCGGCGTTCGCGTTCCGATTGCAGTCTGTGCTTTCGTAGTTTATGGTCAAAGGAAGCCGACGCTATGGCTTGCGTGCCACCAGTTCTACCCGCAGAAGAAGGGATCGACGTAGACATGTCCACACCCGTTGCATTGCTCCAACGTGTCGCCAACACTGTAGACGAAGCTGCTCTGTTCGGTACGACCAAGCGGAGAAGATGGCGGTAATCTCGTACTGAAGTCACATTGTGTTGTCCAGTACCGTGTCGGCCTGTGTACGACCCTCTTCTCCCCAATATTTCCAAATACTCCTCATTGTTGAAGCGGCGTGGCCTTTACCAGCCGCAGTGTTACGAAACGACAGACGTGCCTCCCGAAGACCAACCATTATGCCCCGCTCGAAAGCACTCTACGATGACTCGAATCTGCATGCCTTGTAGAAGTAAGAGAGCGTGGGAAGCATTCCGAACGGTGGAAAAAGCACGCAGGTCGCCAGGGACGGCAGAGTTGACCATCACCCCTAGAGCCAGTTCGCACACGGCCAACCGAGGAGCGGCGAGGGTTAGTATCCCGTCGGCCATCGACCATGCTTTTGTGGTGCCACGTCGAGATGTCCAGTTTTGTTCTAATCTAACACAGACAGGATTTCCTATTACGAAAACTCGTGGCGACATCGTTTTAGAACCTGGGAGTGCAGTGAAGTTTTACGCTTTTCAGCAGAAGGCACTATTCTCGTCATAGGTAGGAAGCAGACTGCTTCTCCAGAAATTACCGGGCTCCATAGGTAAAATGGAGTCCCGCAGCTTCGGTCCTTTGAATACGTGAGACACCACTGAGCATAAAAAAAGTTGTGTACGAAGTGTAAGAAGCGCCAGCACTGGATAAAGTAAATAAGCCACAGCTTAGAGAGAGAAATGGGACCGTCATGACGGGGAACCGTCTCACTGACCACAGAGAGAGGTAGAGATAGAGTGAAGCGACTTTCTCTTTGTTGTGATTGGCAGGAGAGCCAACACCGTGTTACTAGAGGAGGCCGAAAGGCACGCGTTTTAGCTCACGCAGGCTGGCGTGAGGTCTGGAACAGGACAACGAAATTAGAATTTAGGAAAACGGACGTAGCTGGTGGAATACTTACCTTTAATCCATTAATGATAGACGTCGCTCTTGACGGTACATGATTCACAATATCAATAGTAACTGAATATGGCGCGTTGCTAGGTCGTAGCAAATGACGTAGCTGAAGGCTATGCTAAACTATCGTCTCGGCAAATGAGAGCGTATTTTGTCTGTGAAACATCGCGAGCAAAGTCGGTTGTACAACTGGGACGAGTGCTAGGAAGTCTCTCTAGACCTTCCGTGTGGCGGCGCTCGGTCTGCAATCACTAATAGTGGCGACACGCGGGTCCGACGTATACTACCGGACCGCGGCCGATTTAAAGGCTACCTACCTGGCGGTGACACCACACCACACTCTTCGTTGACCAGCCAAGGGAAGGGGATTACTGTTTCTAAGGAGCATCGCTTTGTCTAAGGAGCATCACTTTCTGTCACCACTCGGAAGATCCAGGGTCCAACCAATATAAACTTGGTACGATACCAAAACCCGGTAATGCGTGGTTTTCTTCGAGTTAACACTCAATCAGCAATCACTCGATCATTGGGAGCCTCCACCGCAACACTCCTACGTTGAGATCCGACGTCGATTCCACCACCTGTTACTCCGGCTGAGCTGGTGTATTGGTTACTTACAAAAAACTCGGGCGGGCCCGCACATAGCAGCTAGCGAGATTCGTTTTTTCCACCATTGATTGACTCGGCAGCCACGTCAGCCTCTACCCGTAATATTATGGTGGGACTGAACTGCAACAGCGAGACAATGTGTAGGAACATTAAGTCATTTTACATTAATTCGATTACCTCAAGCTTTGCTCTCAAGACCTGTATTTTAATGGCAATAAACAGTTTGCTTTAAACTTGGAAAGCAGCTGTGACGTATTCCCTTCTGTAGTACTATTAGTTTTCTGTTAACATCACAAGAGACATCAGGCACTTCGCTATTACACTACCGGCCATTAAAATTGCTACACCACGAAGATGACATGCTACAGACGCGAAATTTAACCGACAGGAAGAAGATGCTGTGATACGCAAATGAATAATATTTTAGAGCATTTACACAAGGTTGGCGCCGGTAGCGACACCTACAACGTGCTGACATGAGGAAAGTTTTCAACCGATCTCCCATACACAAACAACAGTTGACCGGCGTTGCGTAGTGAAACGTTGATTTGGTGCCTCGTGTAAGGGGGAGAAATGCGTACCAATACGTTTCCGACTTTGATAAAGGTCGGATTGTAGCCTATCGCGATTGCGGTTTATCGTATCGCGACATTGGTGCTCGCTTTGGTCGAGATACAATGACTGTTAGCAGAATATGAAATCGATGGGTTCAGGAGGATAATACGAAACGCCGTGCTGGATCCCAACGGCCTCGTATCACTAGCAGTCGAGATGACAGGCATCTTATCAGCATGGCTGTAACGGATCGCGCAGCCACGTCTCGATCCCTGAGTCAACAGATGGGGACGTTTCCAGGACAAGAACCATCTACTTGAACAGTTCGACGACGCTCGCAGCAGCATGGACTATCAGCTCGGAGACCATTGCTGCGTTTACCCTTGACACTGCATCACAGACAGGAGCGCCTGCGATGGTGTACTCAATGACGAACCTGGGTGCACGAATGGGGAAACGTCATTTTTTTCGGATGAATAAAGGTTCTGTTTACAGCATCATTATGGTCGCATCCGTGTTTGGCGACATCGCGGTGAACGCACATTGGAAGCGTGTATTCGTCTTCGCCTTACTGGCGTATCACCCGACGTGATGGTATGGGGTGCCATTCGTTACACGTCTCGGTCACCTCTTGTTCGCATGGACAGCACTTTGAACAGTGGACGTTACATTTCATGGCTCTAACTTTCATTCGATCCCTGCGAAACCCTACATTTCAGCAGGATAATCCACGACCGCATGTTGCAGGTCCTGTACGGGCCTTTCTGGATACAGAAAATGTTCGACTGCTGCCCTGTCCAGCACATTCTCCAGATCTGGCACCAATTGTAAACGTCTGGTCAGTGGTGGCCGAGCAACTGGCTCGTCACAATACGCCATTCCCTGCTCTTGATGAATTGTGGTATCGTGTTGAAGCTGCATGGGCAGCTGTATCTGT
This sequence comes from Schistocerca piceifrons, assembly GCF_021461385.2. Lineage (NCBI taxonomy): Eukaryota > Metazoa > Arthropoda > Insecta > Orthoptera > Acrididae > Schistocerca > Schistocerca piceifrons. The sequence goes on along the minus strand of NC_060144.1, from coordinate 292,882,860 downwards.
ACACGCCATCCAAGCCCTGTTTGACTCAATGCCCAGGCATATCAAGGCCGTTATTACGGCCAAAGGTGGTTGTTCTGCGCACTGATTTCTCAGGATCTATGCACCCAAACTGCGTGAAAATGTTGTAACATGACAGTTCTAGTTAAATATATCTGTCCAATGAATAACCGTTTATCATCTGCATTTCTTCTTGGTGTAGTAATTTTAAAGGCCAGTAGTGCGCAATTGATTCACTTGCTCAGTTATAAGTATCCTTACCCCGACTGCTATGTCAGATATGTCAAGGCTTTATTTTATTAATGTGGCCACCGTTCGTCATTTACTCTGTCAATAATTTTATCGTAACAAATCAAAGGAATCGTAACTCTTGTTATATTTAGTAGTCATAATTTTCCCCAGTCATTATTTTGGGGGACACTCTAACATCGGGTTGGTGCATAGGTTTGAAGCGGTTTTCCATTAATTTAATAAACAAGATAGAAACACTTGACAGCGGCATCGTTCAGCAATAATATATTCTCCTTCGCTAATTACAATAGTCTATTAACGCTGGAGTAATTTTTCTGTTCTGTGATCACTTACTTTTGAGGCGAAGAACTCGTCGAGCCATATTCGGAGAGTATTTTAATCCGGGAAGAAATTTCTTTGAAGATTGTTGGACAGACAGCGGAAAGGTGAAAATCTGAGGGCGCAAGATCAGGAGGATAAGTTGGGTGACTTTCCAACCCAACTCCTTTATACTGTTATTTGTCAGCCAAGCAGAATGCGGACAGACGTTATGGTGGAGTATCATCACTTCACACAGTCGGTTCTTGCACTTGGTCTGCTCTCAGCGGTTAACAATAAATGTCAGCACTGACGGTTACACATTGTGAAAGCAATTAGTGGAGCACCACATCGTCGCTGTTCCACCACAAGCATAACATAGTCTTTTGTGGATGCGGGAAGTTCTTTGTAAGGGGAGTTGCTGCTTTGTTTGGGCTCAGTCGTACCTTCTGCTTCCTTACTTTAGCATAATGACACCATTTCTCGTCAATAGTAATGATACGGGATAGGAATGGTCAGTGTTGTTCATGGGCCACTTGATGACGAGGAAGAAGTGATGCACATATGGCCACCCGCTCTTTTTTGTGATTTTGGCTTACAGCACACGGTATCCATTCATACACCCGAATTTAGGACCCTCCCCATAGTATGCAAATGTCACACGATATGTGAAGTGACCACAGTTCATTACATGTCCAAGTTATCGAGTACACTGACGTGGTTCATTGATCCTGAAGGTCCTCCTCAATGTGCAGAGTCACTAATGTCAAAACGATCCTCGTTAAAAAGAGAAAACCATGTTCTTGCCGTGCTTTGTTCAATGGCATTATCTGCATTAACTGCGCAATTGTTTCGGGCTGCCTGCGCTGCTGTCACCCCTCTATTTAATTCGAGTAAAAGATTACGTCCTAAACGTTTCGATTTCTCCATTCGGCACTTCATTTTCAAGCGTCCACAGCTCCATTCACTACCTCCAAATGACAAAATGATACGATGTAAACTCAAATACCCGCAGTGAACTACAAATAAAATATTACAATCAGTAAATAAACCTCTATCAACCGGAATCCGAACATGCAAAACGAAAACACTACCATTCCTGAGGGTATTTTGTTCCGTAGTTGCAAGTACAAAAATGCGATTTTTGCAGCAGGCGCGTTTGGCTTCACTGAGGCAAGTATCATCAGTAGACTGTAATTAAGTTATTCACGTTTTGATTTGCTTTTAGATCGAAAAAGATCAACTTAAGAGTAAGTTGATTTGTACTTACGGTGATTTTCGGTTGAATTCTCACTTACATCGGGAAATACCGTCTGCTAGCGCATCTTTGTTTTTATGCGTTAGAGGAAAAACCTTTTTCTATCCTTCACCCCCTCCCACTCGCCAAACCCCTCCCCCTCCCCCCAAATAAATCACAATTTCATTTCACTTCTCGCTTCGCTATAGCACTTTTATACACTTATGTCCACTCATCATGGTTTCACCCTCCCTTACACACACACACCCACCCACCCACACACACACACACACACACACACACACACACACACACACACACACACACACACACGAGCGCACGCGCACGCGCGTACGCGCGCACGCACGCAAAAGCCTGCATCGCTATTCCTTCCCTACTCTTACACAGTACATAAATACACACAAACATAATGAAATAGAATTACACACCAACAATCTAATAAAAAATATTGTAGTTCAAAGGCAAAGTAGTCGGAAGGTTATGTTCGCAACTCTACAAAACACAACAGATACTTAGAAGCACAAAAACAAAGAGAATACAGTAATGTGTATGAAAGTGTGTTACGGAAAACAAAAGAAATGCTAAATTCTGCAGATCAACTAAAAACTAGATCAAAATTATCAGTGACTTAACGCAGAAAGAGAACGATGTGCTAGCAGACGGCATTTCCCGGCGTAAGCGAGTGGCTCTGAGCACTATGGGACTTAACATCTGAAGTTATTAGTCCCCTAGAACTTAGAATTACTTAAACCTAACTAACCTAACGACATCACACATACCCATGCCCGAGGCAGGATTCGAACCTGCGACCGTAGCGGTCGTGCGGTTCCACATTGAAGCGCCTAGAACCGCTCGGCCATACTGGCCGGCTGACGTAAGCGAGAAATCAACAGAAAATCACAGTAAGCACAAATCTATTTATTCTTAATGAACTGTTTTTCGATCTAAAAGCAAATCAAAATGTGAATAACTTAATTACAGACTACTGATGATGCTTTACCTGAATGAAGACAAATGCGTCTGGTGAAAAAATCGCATTTCTGTACTTGCAACGACAGAACAAAAATACCCTCAAGAATTATTAAGCAACTAGGGACACTGTGGCCACACAAATGAAGGAAAAAAAAAAACAGTAGGAAATTGTGCATCAGCCTAATACTATTGCAACACCTACTACGTTTACCTTGCAGCTTAAAGACATGCCACCTTACAAGAAGACTTTTCGAATTGTACACTGGTGAGGAGCATCCCCCATCTATGTCAAAATTGTGCCTTTTCATCAGTTGAATAAACCTGCTGCAGCAGAGCCATAAAAAAAGGAAACAAGAAGGTCGTGACGAGGACTGACAAACATTCCGCCGCAGTGGGTTTTACAGCAACGTGCAGGGATGATAAGAGAGACCAGGCGCTGCTCATTCCGCAAAACAATAACAAACAGCGTCCGCTCACGCGTGACAGTAAGTTCCATTTTGGAAATAACGTATGTGCACAATTAAGTGCGGCCGGGCAGTGGCCGTCGGCGCATCATTCCGGGCGCCGGTGCCGGGGCACCACAATTATGCGCTCGTTATTTAACTGCGGCCGACGTGAAATGTTTCCGAGCCGCTCATTACTCCCGTTTACCGCTGCAGGGGGGCTGAAGGGCTACGGGAGATTTCACTACCTAATGGGTCCTAATAGGAGGCGACGCTTAAACGCAAAGCGCGATAACCCCCTACTCCGGCGTGAACGGGCGAGGCGAAGCGAAGCGGCGCCGGGAATAAAAAGGAAAAAAGAGGGAGATAAATACGGCTTTCGGCCGGTCGAGCAGCGGCCGGTGTAGGAGAGTTCTGTCCGCTGCGACGGAAATACAGGAAGCTGGCGATCGCTAGTCGCATACCGCTGAGTACATCTCTAGGACGCAAACCGCGGTCTACGTTATGCCCAGTTTCTTTATTACGCCCCCTGATGTAACACAGAGTGGTACGCCCATTTATAGCACGTAGCTCCTATAGAGCGGAATATTTTTCACTTGCGTTCCTACAGGTCTCAACAGGTATCTTGAGCCACGGTACCTGTAAAGCTTCTCTCAGCTGTTGAATTTAAAGCTATTGTTTTCCTCTCTGTTCAAACAGATAAAAAATACTGATACGAAATTGAGAATATTAACATGAGGGTAGAGTCACTTTGTTGCCAGATAAATATACAGGGGCTGGGAAAAAATAAAGAGATGCCAAGAACACGACCCCTTATCATGCCTAATATGGCATTCAAAATAGCTACCATTTACCACGGAATGGATGAATACAAAAATGGTTCAGATGGCTCTGAGCACAGTGGGACATAACAGCGGAGGACATCAGTCCCCTATAACTTAGAACTACTTAAACCTAACTAACCTGAGGACATCACTCACATCCATACCCGAGGCAGGATTCGAACCTGCGACCGTAGCGGTCGCGCGGTTCCAGACTGAAGCGCCTAGAACCGCTCGGCCATTGCGGCCGGCAATGAATACAAGTCTTGTATGGTTTTGAAGGGGGCGTTATACCAATCTTCCTGGAAATGGTCTCAAGTTTACGTAACGGTGATGGAGTTGGATAGCAATGAAGCACCCATCTCTCCAAAGCAGTCTCAATAATACTGAGATCAAGCTACTGTGGTGAGCGGGGAGTATAATTCATCTTCGTGCTCCCAAGACGAGTCTTGGACGACGAGAGCTGCGTGAACAGGCGACCTGTCGTCTTAGAACACAGAACCACCATTGGGGAACCAACATTGTACCAGGATATGGACCTGATCAGCGAGCATCGTCACGTAATCCTTGGCAGTAATGCAACCTTGGAGAGTAACCATGGGGTCCAGGGAATACTACTATGTGCCTGCGAAAATGATCTCCGAACCTCCACCATGTTTCACTCTTGAGGTGTAAACTTGGCCAGAAGTTGGAAATAGCGTTAAACAAGGTTCATTCGACCGGATGACTTTCTTCCATTGCTCCCCAACGACGTTTTATGGCTTCAGCAACACATTTTCCCCTTACGCGCATTTCATTATTGATTGAGTAAAACTTCCTGGCAGATTAAAACTGTGTGCCGGACCGAGACTCGAACTCGGGACTTTTGCCTTTCGCGGGCAAGTGCTCTACCAACTGCACTACCCAAGCACAACTCACGCCCCGTCCTCACAGCTTTACTTCTGCCAGTATCTCGTCTCCTACCTTCCAAACTTTACAGGAGCTCTCCTGCGAAACTTGCAGAACTAGCACTCCTGAAGAAAGGATATTGCGGAGACATGGCTTAGCCATTGCGTGGAGGATGTTGCCAGAATGAGAGGACGGGGCGTGCTTAGGTAGATCAGTTGGTAGAGCACTTGCCCGCGAAAGGCAAGGATCCCGAGTTCGAGTCTCGGTCCGGCACACAGTTTTAATCTGCCAGGAAGTTTCATATCAGCGCACACTCCACTGCATAGTGAATATCTCATTCGAGATTTATTGAGTGGTTGTGAAATTCCAACTCGTCGTAGAATTTCCAGCTTCCGCAGCTCCCTACATGTTGTTTTGGCGCTGACTGGGTTCGCGTGTGCGACATTCATTTCTGCAGTGACTTTTGCTGCTGTAGTCCTCTTAGTTTTCATCAGGATTCTCTTTAATGACCGCCCGTCACGATAACACACACTTTCGTCCACGTTGTGACTTAGCGGATGATCTTTTCCGCTGTCCCCACATGCGGTTCAACATTCGATATGTTGTCTCTCGAAGCCCCCAAAAAATTCGGCTCCCTTGGTTACGGAAGCTCCCATCATTCGAGCACCAACAATTTGCCCCCGTTTTAATTGACTTAGCTCCGACATGACCCTCTCATAACTACAGAACACGCTGCTCTCATCAGGATTGATACTTGCTAGATACTGAGGACATTGCACAGCTTCCGTTCGTTGTCAAATACAACAGCGCAACCTGCAGGCTTGGCTTGCGTCTGCATTTACGTTCAAGCATGCATTTCCCGCGGTGTGTCCATATTAGCATCCTACCCCCGTACGATGTGCTTCAAGTGAGATATTTTCCTCTGTATGTAAAAAACAGTAAGTGAAAGGATATTTGTCTAAATAGGTAAGCATGATAAAAGGTGTATTGTCACTGCAGAGCTATGATCATACTTAACTAATCCACTCTCCAGACAGTTGCAGCAACGGATTATTTTTTTAAATGCAACTAATTTTTTATGTCATGTAAATGACCTGATCTAATCAAATTTATGGTATTCAATTTAAATCAATTTTCTTTTGAGTTTATCTATATTACATTACAACAAAGTATGCATTTGACATTTCTGTATAATCCGATGCCTTGAATATACAGGCGCTGTCAAATACAGACACTGCACTAATTTACTTCAAGCCAAAGCCAAAACAACCTGACGAGAAAATTAAATAAGTGTCTCCCTGTGCAGGAATCACATAATGGTGTGAGTACTATGGAAAGCAGACTCTGGGACGTATGGAGATATGTCCCATATAGCAGTGCCTACGTTATTCAGAAATACAATGCAGCGTTCCTCCGGAGATGCACAGATGTCCGAAGAAACTTTGCATCGTATTTCTGAAAAACGCAGGCACTGCAATATCGTTGGAGGATGGTTTGGAAAGTTCTCGGAATCACCACGAGAATCAGCGCTAGTGTAAGGAGTTGTTCACTTGATATTCAGTGGACTGTTTAATGTAAACGCGTGCCATGCCAGTGCTCTTGGAAGAGAGCTGTGGCGGTGACGTGGCTCTGTTATTGTTATCGCGTAGTGATTTGCGAAGACGGAAAAAATCGAGATTCGACCAGTGATTAAGTACTTCGTAAAGAAAGGTATGAAAGTACATGACATTCATGCCGATTTCTAGAATAGACTGGGGGACTCTCCTACTTCATATTCAACTGTTGTCAACTGGACAAATTAATGTAAATTTGGCCAGACGAACTTAGATGGTGATCCACGCAGTGGACGGCCAAGATGTGTCACTACTCCAGAAATCGTTGCAAAAGTGCTCAAAATTTTCATGGCGGATCGCCGATTGAAAGTGCATGAAATTGCTCACGCTTGCCATATTTCAACTGAAAGGGTATATCACATTTTAACTCAAGAATTAGAAATGAAAAAATTATCTGCATGAAATGTGCCGCGACGCTTGACAGTGGATCAAAAACGTATGAGAATGGACATATCAGAACAATGTTCGGCCAATTTTAGGACAAACGAACAAGATTTATTGCGCCAGTTTATGACCACAGATGAAACTTGGGTGCACTTCTATACCCCAGAGACAAAACAATAGTCACAGCAGTGGAAACATGCTGATTCTCCGCCACCAAAGAAAGCAAAGACAATTCCTTCGGCGCTAAAGGCCATGGCGTCAGTGTTCTGGGATGCGAAGCGGATTCAGTTTGTAGATCATCTCCCCACTGGGCAAACAATTTCTGAAGAATACTATGCTAACCTCCTGGACAGACTGCAACAAAAGATACGCGAAAAAAGGCCATGTTTAGCAAGGAGAAAGTCATCTTCCATTAAGACAATGCGCGCCCGTCTCCATGGCAAAATTACACGAACTAAGGTAGGAATTGTTGCCACACCAGCCTTATCCACCTGATATGGCTCCGTCAGACTTCTGTCTCTATCCAAAACTGAAAATTTTTCTTGGTGGACGAAGATTCACTTCAAACGAAGAATTGATAGCCAGAGTTTACAATTATTTTGCAGGCCAGGAAGAAACTCATTTTCGAGATGCGATCAAGGCACTAGAACATCGTTGGGTCTAGTGCATTAATTTAATTGGAGACTACGCTGAAAAATAAAAAAAAATCAGTGATGTAAGTACTTTCTTTTTATTCCGTTCCGAGAATATTTCAAACCAACCTCGTATTTATCCGCCGACACCTGACAACCGAAATTCGAGTAAAATGTCTTCCCCGCAAGGGAATATATATAATTGATATACGAGTACAGGATGTTGACACATGTTTGACGACATATGGAAGTTGGGGTCTGGCCTTTAGTCTCGTGCGAGTATGCATCATCTCCACGCCCTGTAAAGTGATCATTCAATATCTGACGCAGTTCACGTCACTTAAATAAACTACCCTTCCTCTAGCAACACTAAATACGAAGAAAACTAATGTATTCTGGTGGAAATAATTTGCATCCTTAATATCTTATGTAACCATCGATGGTGTACACTTGTACGAAGTTAAAGTGACATGCGATCATATCTTCTGGGAGCGTACTTTTATCGTCAGGCAGTGTAACTATAAAAGCGAACATTTTAGGTTAGACTTTACCGTGGCTGTTATTGACATTAAATGAAACAACAAGTTTACAGTTACCAGTCACTGTTTATTTATCTCCAAGACACGTTTCAAAGATTTAAACTTTCATTATCAGGTGAATTTACATTTGTCGTGGGAATTAGTGAAGTTCGGTGGGAGGAGGAACAAGACTTCTGGTCAGGTGACTACAGGGTTATAAACACAAAATAAAATAGGGGTAATGCAGGAGTAGGTTTAATAATGAATAGGAAAATAGGAATGCGGGTAAGCTACTACAAACAGCATAGTGAACGCATTATTGTGGCCAAGATAGATACGAAGCCCACGCCTACTACAGTAGTATAAATTTATATGCCAACTAGCTCTGCAGATGACGAAGAAATTGAAGAAATGTATGATGAAATAAAAGAAATTATTCACATTGTGAAGGGAGACGAAAATTTAATAGTCATGGGTGACTGGAATTCGAGTGTAGGAAAAGGGAGAGAAGGAAACATAGTAGGTGAATATGGATTGGGGGACAGAAATGAAAGAGGAAGCCGCCTGGTCGAATTTTGCACAGAGCACAACATAATCATAACTAACACTTGGTTTAAGAATCATGAAAGAAGGTTGTATACATGGAAGAACCCTGGACATACTAAAAGGTATCAGATAGAATATATAATGGTAAGACAGAGATTTAGGAACCAGGTTTTAAATTGTGAGACATTTCCAGGGGCAGATGTGGACTCTGACCACAATCTATTGGTTATGACCTGTAGATTAAAACTGAAGAAACTGCAAAAAGGTGGGAATTTAAGGAGATGGGACCTGGATAAACTAAAAGAACCAGGGGTTGTACAGAGATTCAGGGAGAGCATAAGGGAGCAATTGACAGGAATGGGGGAAATAAATACAGTAGAAGAAGAATGGGTAGCTTTGAGGGATGAAGTAGTGAAGGCAGCAGAGGATCAAGTAGGTAAAAAGACGAGGGCTAGTAGAAATCCTTGGGTAACAGAAGAAATATTGAATTTAATTGATGAAAGGAGAAAATATAAAAATGCAGTAAGTGAAACAGGCAAAAAGGAATGCAAACGTCTCAAAAATGAGATCGACAGGAAGTGCAAAATGGCTAAGCAGGGATGGCTAGTGGACAAATGTAAGGATGTAGAGGCCTATCTCACTACGGGTAAGATAGATACCGCCTACAGGAAAATTAAAGAGACCTTTGGAGATAAGAGAACGACTTGTATGAAAATCAAGAGCTCAGATGGAAACCCAGTTCTAAGCAAAGAAAGGAAAGCAGAAAGGTGGAAGGAGTATATAGAGGGTCTATACAAGGGCAATGTACTTGAGGACAATATTATGGAAATGGAAGAGGATGTAGATGAAGATGAAATGGGAGATATGATACTGCATGAAGAGTTTGACAGAGCACTGAAAGACCTGAGTCGAAACAAGGCCACCGGAGTAGACAATATTCCATTGGAACTACTGACGGTCGTGGGAGAGCCAGTCCTGACAAAACTCTACCATCTGGTGAGCAAGATGTATGAAACAGGCGAAATACCCTCAGACTTCAAGATGAATATAATAATTCCAATCCCAAAGAAAGCAGGTGTTGACAGATGTGAAAATTACCGAACTATCAGCTTAATAAGTCACAGCTGCAAAATACTAACACGAATTCTTTACAGACGAATGGAATAACTAGTAGAAGCCAACCTCGGGGAAGATCAGTTTGGATTCCGTGGAAACACTGGAACACGTGAGGCAATACTGACCTTACGACTTATATTAGAAGAAAGATTAAGGAAAGGAAAACCTACGTTTCTAGCATTTGTAGACTTAGAGAAAGCTTTTGACAATGTTGACTGGAATACTCTCTTTCAAATTCTAAAGGTGGCAGGGGTAAAATACAGGGAGCGAAAGGCTATTTACAATTTGTACAGAAACCAGATGGCAGTTATAAGAGTCGAGGGACATGAAAGGGAGGCAGTGGTTGGGAAGGGAGTTAGACAGGGTTGTAGCCTCTCCCCGATGTTGTTCAATCTGTATATTGAGCAAGCAGTAAAGGAAACAAAAGAAAAATTCGGAGTAGGTATTAAAATTCATGGAGAAGAAATAAAAACTTTGAGGTTCGCCGATGACATTGTAATTCTGTCAGAGACAGGAAAGGACTTGGAAGAGCAGTTGAATGGAATGGACAGTGTCTTGAAAGGAGGATATAAGATGAACATCAACAAAAGCAAAACAAGGATATTGGAATGTAGTCTAATTAAGTTGGGTGATGCTGAGGGAATTAGATTAGGAAATGAGGCACTTAAAGTAGTAAAGGAGTTTAGCTGTTTGGGGAGCAAAATAACTGATGATGGTCGAAGTAGAGAGGATATAAAATGCAGGCTGGCAATGGCAAGGAAAGCGTTTCTGAAGAAGAGAAATTTTTTAGCATCCAGTATTGATTTAAGTGTCAGGAAGTCATTTCTGAAAGTATTCGTATGGAGTGTAGCCATGTATGGAAGTGAAACATGGACGATAAATAGTTTGGACAAGAAGAGAATAGAAGCTTTCGAAATGTGGTGCTACAGAAGAATGCTGAAGATTAGATGGGTAGATCACATAACTAATGAGGAAGTATTGAATAGGATTGGGGAGAAGAGAAGTTTGTGGCACAACTTGACCAGAAGAAGGGATCGGTTAGGAGGACATGTTCTGAGGCATCAAGGGATCACCAATTTAGTATTGGAGGCAGCGTGGAGGGTAAAAATCGTAGAGGGAGACCAAGAGATGAATACACTAAGCAGATTCAGAAGGATGTAGGTAGCAGTAGGTACTGGGAGATGAAAAAGCTTGCACAGGATAGAGTAGCATGGAGAGCTGCATCAAACCAGTCTCAGGACTGAAGACCACAACAACAGTATGACATTAGTGTGTGTGTTCTGTTACTGTTCTTTGGAGGAACTTTTGGCACTGTCTAGTGGAGAAACAAAATAGTTTCAGAACATGGTTTTGGATTTCTTTTGACAAAAAATTAAATGTATATCTAACGGTTAACATAAAAAAAGTAAAAGAGAGTTTAACAGTGAAAGGAACCTATGACCACTGGAAGTACTCTATTTTACTAATTTAATTTTTAACATTAGAGCTACAGAAGAATGCCGAAGATTAGATGGGTAGATCACATAACTAATGAGGAAGTATTGAATAGAATTGGGGAGAAGAGGAGCTTGTGGCACAACTTGACTAGAAGGAGGGATCGGTTGGTAGGACATGTTCTGAGACATCGAGGGATCACAAATTTAGTATTGGAGGGCAGCGTCGAGGGTAAAAATCGTAGAGGGAGACCAAGAGATGAATACACTAAGCAGATTCAGAAGGATGTAGGTTGCAGTAGGTACTGGGAGATGAAGCTTGCACCGGAAAGAGTAGCATGGAGAGCTGCATCAAACCAGTCTCAGGACTGAAGACCACAACAACAACAACAACAACAACAATACATTAAATTTTTTGTTAAAAGAGATCCAAAACCATGTTCTGAAACAGTGTTTTGTTTCTCCACTAGACAGTGCCACAAGTTACTCCAAAAAACCGTAACACAACACACACCAAAATGTCATACTAACAAATGTAAATCCACCTGACGATGGAGGTTTAAGCCTTTGAAATGCGTCGTGGAGATAAATAAACAGTTTCTGGTAACAGTAAACTTGTTGTTTCATTCAGTGTAACTATATTAACTGTGCTCATAACCACCCCCCCTCCCCCCCCAAAAAAAATAAATATATAAAAAATAAAATAAAATAAAATAAATAAATGAAATAAATAAATAAAAAATAAAGTTAGTTAAGCGTTCCTATGTAAATAAATATTCTTTTCGCGTATTATTTGGTACTTTATCTGGAACATCATGTGTGGAATAATTTCAAAACCATGTACTGTCCAAGTCCGAAGACACATTCATAAGATCATACATTCTGTTGGTAATTAAAATTACAACACCACGAAGGCGGCCTGCGTCAAACTTGAATGAAGGCGGCCTGCGTCAAACTTGAATGTAGCATTGAACGTATTACAAGCTTGTACGTGCAAATAATAATCTACATCAACATCATACACAACAAGCTACCTAATAGTGTGTTGGGGAGAGTACTTCTGGCTATCACTAACGGATCCCCGCTACCCTATTCCACTCGCGAATGGCGCGTGGAAAGAATGATTATCGGTAAGCCTCTACATTGGCTCTGATCACTCGTATTCTCTTATCGTGGACCTTACGCACGGTTTATGAAGGAGAATGTAATATGCTGTCCGACTCTTCCTGGAAAGTGCTCTCTAAAAAAAATTTCAATGGTAAACCTTCCGTGATGCACAACTCCTCTCTCGTAACGTCTGTCAGTGGAGTTTGTTCAGCATCTTCGAAACGCTTTCGCGTCAACTAAACGTTCCTTGTGATGAAACGCGCCACTCTTCCTTGGAACATTCCTATCTCTTCTGTCAATCCTACCAGGTAAGGATCCCATACTGATGAACAATACACAAGAACCGGTCGAACAAGCCCCTTATAAACCACTTCCTTCATCGATGCGTTCCATTTCCTCAAGATTCTTCCTATGAATCTCAGCCGTGTACCTGCATTTCCTATTACTTTATATGGTTATTCCACTTAGGGTCACTCTGGATACTTACTCCTAGATATTTTACGGCATACACTGTGTCCAGCTGTTTGTCAGCAACAGTGTAGTTATACAGTAGTGGATTTGTTTTCCTACGTATGCGCTGTATGTTACATTTATTCGTGTTCATGGTCGACTTCAATATCCTGCACCATTCATCAATCTCCTCCATTGCTACTACAATATAGACAACCACATCATGTCGAACAGGCTTAAAGAGCATTCGATGCTTCCTACAGTAGCATTTATATACGTTGGCAACCACAATGGTGCTATCACATCTCTTTGGTGTACTCTGTAAATTGCCTTTACATCTGTCGATTTTTTTCCGTTAAAAGCGACATGTTGAGTTCTGTCTGCAAATAAGACTTGAATCCAGTCGCAAATCTAGTTCGATACTCAATAAGCTCGTATTTTTTTCACTCAAGGCAGTGCAGGACGTTGTCGAATGCCTTTCTGAAGTCAAGGAACACAGCATTAACCTGTGCGCCGTTCTCTACTGACCTGTGGATTTCATGGAGAAACAGAGCGAGCTGAGTTTCAGAAGACATTGTAACATCGTTACTTATTCTGTGATTGAGAACAACTGTGTAAGTTGAAGTGACATGTTTAATGTTGCAATTTTTAGCACAAAAATACACACATTTACACAGTTTTCAATTTGACAACATAAAAACAGCTGTCAGGATAACGCATCTCGCCAGCATCAAAACGTGTAATAATCCTACACATGACAATATTAAATATTATCTCTCAGAAAGAATATTAATCCTAGACACCACAATATTAAGGTTTAATTAGAAGTTTCTTTACAAAATTGTTCCTACACATACGTTATGATGATGGTCAGTACTACGAAAATCGTCCGATTCCGGTTCAGAGTTCGGTACTATGTAGGATGACAATAAGTCTACGGTGGATGGTTAGTTATGTGACAAATTGAGCGACAGATTACCCTTGGCCACTCGAGTTTACAGTGGACGGAAGCTGGTGAACCAACTAAGTTTATGCCCCTGCATGCGGTATTTACCTTAAGCTGCGACGACCTGCCGTTTGCTAAACCACTCTCTTCCGCTGAAATTGCTATTAAACTAATTAAACCTTTGCTGAATTTTCCAGCAGAGACTTTCCCTATGTTTCTCGTTATGCGAGAAAACATGTACTCATCCCTAGTCTTTGTAGTTGGCTATATACGCACGCATGGTTGGAGCAGCATGCACATTATGGTGCCCTCTCAGTTCTCCCAAGAACAATTAACTAATTGGCTGGTTCGTTTCTACACACTTGGAGCTAAACGTTGCTACAGTTAATTTCTAGCTGGATTTCAGCCGCTGTGAACGCAGTGTTCACACAAATTTCTTCTCTGCGTCGTACAGAGCGTTAAGCGCTCCATTCCGCACTTGACGCCAGTTCAGAGAAGAGTCCACGAAAATTTCTCTTTTTTCTTTAAATGGCTCTGAGCACTATGTGACGTAACGTCTGAGGTCATTAGTTCCCTAGAACTTGGAACTACTTAAACCTAACTAACTTAAGGACATCACACACATCCATGCCCGAGGCAGGATACGAACCCGCGACCGTAGAAGCAGCGCGGTTCCGGACTGAAGCGCCTAGAACCGCTCGGCCACTCTGGCAGGCAAATTTTCTTTGTCTTACTCATGGCCCAACTGCTCCCCCACCTGGGTTCATTCATTCGTCACGTCACGGCCTTTTTCGACCAATAGGAGCGTTCCTCTTATTTTGTGGAAACTCTCCCTACTAATGGCAATATCCCTTCTATTAAACTGCGTTGAGACTTCAGTATTTTTCTCCTTCCTACTGCGTTTCGGCCGATCGGACGTTTTGTGCCCATACTAAAAGTCTAAAGTACATTGACCTTCATGTGTGTCACACTCACTGGACATGTGATCGAAATGTGTCACTGGTTTTTGTTCGTATCCCTTTGAAATTCCGGAACACAAATTTCTAAAGTTTTTTCTCTGTCCCTCTTCAGATGTGCCGCTACATGTGTATCTCCCACCCGTGTCACCTGGTCAGGTCATTGACTTTCCGCCTGCTACCCCTTTAAGTGGTCTCCGTGGTAACCGCTGCAGTGCACCTTCGCTTCTGCCCTTGTCCCTCTGGCTTTCAAACTAAAATGACTCACACTGTTTGTTCCACCTTACGCTCAAAGACAGGCATTATATAGGAACGGTGTGTTAATTATTGTCAACTGACTGTCATCGCTTTTTGCGTTATATACTGTTAGGCAAATTTGCTCATAACCGCCGAATTACGTTAGGTGACATATTCACCGTCTCGTTGCAATGTATAAAGCTCTCATGTAAGGTAAGATTCTGACCTTCATTTATTCTGCCACCTTGCAATGTCTGTTTGCAGAATTGTTGTTGATTTTTATAGAGACCTTTTTCCTTCTCCAAAAACATAACACTTGAGGATAACACGTGTTTCATAATTCTACAACAGACTGACGTCAAAGATATATTCTATTATTGTGTGCTTCTGTCCTATGGCCCTGTTTGGAAACGGCAATGAACTGCTCTTTTTCCGGTCAGTAGCTACTCTTCATTGCTCCAGCGATGTGTCGGTGTAGATTAAACAGCTGGTTAGTCATTCTGTAGCATTTTTCAGAATTGTTGTTTTCGAGAAAATCGTGTTATGCAACTTGTTAACTGGAGAAGTATTTACCAGCAAGTGTCAGAATTCAGCATCATGTGGCCTGTTGTGACTGTGGATTATCATTCCTTGATACTGCTGCTCGTTTGGATGTGGATCTCACGATTGTTACAGACACTGAAGTGCACTTTTCAATAGCAACAACCAGACCACGTACTTAAATGTGACCAGATATCAAGAGAAAGAGGGAAATCTTTGGGAAAGAGGCGAAGAAACTACGGCGTCGAGCCAGTTCACCCACGACATTCCTGACCTTACTTTGCTATCTAAAGTGCTGTGCATACTACACGTCACTGACTTTGCCCAGCATCACTGCACTCAGAGCACGAGCAGTGACTTTATGCCCACTCTATTTGTACTGCAACATTTTATTTCGTTTTTAATTTCCTCTTTCTGTTGTCTAGTGATCCATCTGTTCCTCTTACTTTTTGTACTTGTTAGATCACTTTTTGTGTATGGTTCTGATATTACATTTAACAATGAGGGCGTGCAGAAAAGTCATGCCTTCAAATGTTTTATTCTGTCCTCAATATCAGCTGAGGTATTTCATGTCATGCTTATTACCCAGACGAATTTTCTGCTTTTGTGGACAAAGGTTGCAACTCTCTGTCACTAGAGGGCTAGAAACTGTAGTGTGATGTGTAACGTATCTATTTAGGAATACTGTGACACCCTCAGGATACCGACACATCGAGCAAACTCTGCTCCAGCAAGAGAATGCGAGACCACACACGACTGCTGCGACATCTGCAACAATCCGTCGCCCTGAGTTTGCTCTCATTGATCACCATTAATATATTCCCGATTTGGTCCAATCAGATTTTCATCTGTTACCAAATCTTAAAAAAACATTTTCGAGGACTTCACATTGATAAAGATGACCCGGTGCAAGCAGGACTGATGTTGTGGCCCCATAAACAAGGTCAGACATTCAACAGTGCTGGTATCAACAAACTGGTCTCTCATTGGGAGAAATGTGTTCATTGCGAGAGTGATTGAGTTGACCTGAAGAATAAAGATGTTGAATCTCAATAAAGGTTGTTTTATTTAAAAGGCCTTTAGAGTATTCACTCAGAAAATTCGGAGGCCCAACTTTTCAGCAAGCCCTCGAAACAAACAAAAAATCCTTGCTTCCCTATGATATTCATCGCCCCAAGACAATAGTGAGATTGAAATTACACTGCCTGGTAAAAAATTGAACCATGTAGATGGGGAGGAGGAAACGAAGTTAAAGTTTAATGGATGAGAGTGAAAGTAATTTTGTTTCACTGACAGGAAAATAGCCAAATTAGCAGTATGCACCCATTTACCAGTGTGACAGTGCCCCCCCCCCCCCTCCCCGCCGCTGTGGGTGGGTGCATGTACTAATACAGTTGAAAAAGTTGGCATGAAGTCATTCTAACCTCTTCTGGGACAAGATGACCCACAACTGTTGTTCCATGATATCCACGTTTCTTACAATGGGACAGAGCTCATGTCTGGGCTGGTCCCAAAGATGTACTGTTGGGATGAAAGGTATGGGGAAATTATTGGCCGTAGGAGTAACCCAACACCACACAGACACATTCCATTTGTGAACCAGTATTGTCCTGTCGAAAAATGCGCTGTGATGCTGTTGCATGAGATGTAACCAAAAGGATGCAGGTTATACGTAATGTACTGTTTTGCTGCCACACATTCCTCAATCACTACCAGACGTGACCTGAAGTCATAACAGATGACTCCCCACGTCATGTGTGTAGGAAGACACAGAATGTTGCAGTGAGGTCATTTTTTTTCTTTTTTTTTTTTTTTTTTAGAATGGCAGGCACAGATGTGAAAGCTTTATAATGTGCTTGGTGTACAATATAGCGATTCTGCCTTGTGTTGGTCAGAGGTGGTCGACTGGAACCTACTCTCACTTTCCCATGCAGTGCAAAATCGGGTCAGTGTCACATAGGAATGCCCCACTTACCTGGATATTGCACTCTACGAGTAGCAGGCCGTATGGGGACCCAAAGAGCAGCTCCTTCCAGAGCCTGTCGGATGCTGATAACCCTCTCCCACATGAGAAAGCAGCATCTCGGTGTGCTTCACAGTGATCAGTCAACATCTGTCGCTGTTCACGCCCTTTATGTACCTTACCATGTCTGGTAACAACACTGAATGGGAATAACACTAATGCACTCTGATGGCAGTTTCATCTGTCACAGTGAATTGCCACTCTATCAACATACCCATCGATAGTGTGTACGTGTACGAAATGATATCGACATCTAAGAATGTCTTTGGGTGCTTCACTGTTTTGTCATGCAGTATAGATAGAGCGGCCAACGATCTTGCCGCAGTGGCAACACCGGTTCCCGTGAGATCAGTGATGTTAAGCTCAGTCTGGCTTGGCTAGCACTTGGATGGGTCAACATCTGGATCGGCCAGAGCTGTTGGCAAGTGGGATGCACTCAGCCCTTGTGAGGCCAATTGAGGAGTTACTTGATTGTCAAGTAGCGGCACTGGTCACGAAAACTGACAACAGCCGGAAGAGCTGTGCGCTGACGAATGCCCCTCCGTATCCGCATCCGGTGACGCCTTAGGGCTGAGGATAACACAGCCGTCAGTCAAGGGCTGAGGATAACACAGTGGCCAGTCGGTACCGCTGGGCCTTCAAGACCTGTTCAGACGGTGTTTGTTTGTTATTCTGTAGATGTAGCATTATCCCCTCCATACAGAAGTAAATCTGAGTTGGAATAGTTCTAATGCAACGCTTTCCATACCGTAATTATTGGTGGTCACCAAGATGGCAGCAGAGGCTAGAGAGACTCCTTGATTTAAAGGCAGATCCCAGCAAATTCTGTCTAGGTGATAGTTGATGATTAGGACCAACGATGTGATGGCAGTTTAACGCGTCAGGCGACTTCTTTTAGTACTCTCTTGTTAGACGGTCATAGCTTTTTGTGGGAAAAGCCGTTTCGGGTGGCAATAGTAACAGCGCTTACGCAAGCAGTGTGCTATTTTCTTGCTGGAACCAAGTTCTCAAATACGAACTAGCAGGGTCACCGAGCCTAAAATTTGTGGGTGTCCAGCGAAACTTATATACTAGGATTTTAATGTTGTAACTCAATGAACGTGTTGCAATTATTACGTTTTACTTGCAAACAGTGTGACTTTGAAATTGTGATTACAGTGTCCCCTATTCATTCTTACCTAGAATCGCATTGGTACTCTACTTTTATACACGAACATAACTTCTAAATGACTTTTGATGTGTGTGATACCATTTAATTTAACTGTAGACGACTTTCATTAACCGAGATTGAATATCAAGAATGATTATCAGTGATACTAAAGATGACTTTCTCATGAAATAAATTTATATAAAATTCTTAAAGGAATATTGTTATTAACTTTTTCTGAAAAGGATCACTTAGGCCCTACAACAAATTCTTACCTTGCCACGGATAACTCGGCTCTACTCTGAACACTGAAATAAAATGAAGTGTTGAACTGCATGTACCTGAAGTTAATCACTACAAGGGGAACTGTCTTATTTCATTTATTAAGCTGCATCAGCAAATGAAACTTGTTTCTTTTCTAAAAATACGATTCACTATCCATGCAATTTTTGCAAGATCTTATCCAAATAGAGCATCCTCTTACGATATACTTCATGAAATATTAATCAATGGGAAAGTATTTTGAAATTGTTTGAATCCTTTTAATGACACAGAGAAGATTGATACTAACATGAAATATGACCCTTTTTTAGCATTGTCATGCATAATAGACATTTACTTTTACATAATATTAAAATTAAGTAAACTTTACTCTCTGCTTTTTTAAATGAAATACTTTAAGTAATAGGGTAGAGAGTAGCTAATTAGGTTACTAAACACATAATTCATGGTTCATCCTGCATACCAACACGTAAATATTTTTAGGTGCAATCAGATCTTTACACTAAGAACTATATACTTTTTAACGTTGTCATAAACCATAAAATTTACTTTTGTAAACTATCTTTAAATTATTTTAATCTTACTCTTTGTCTTTCTTAAAGGAACACTTTAATTATCAATGAAGGGATTAGTCTCATTAGAACACAGGGCTAATAATGTACCCTAAATACCGACACGTAGATATTGTTAGACACAATGAAATCTTTACACTACAATAATTAGTCGGCGAACGCTTCCAGCAAATAAACTCAGTGCACATTCCCATTTTTCCACATAAGCCGTTTCTTACAAAATCCTTTTAAATCATCTAATATCAGCAATTACACATCACGGAGCATCGCGTTTTAAGTGGAATAGAGAGAACTTTTGAAAATAACTTGTGACTCTTACTATTCGCGAGGTGTAAATGCTCTTAAATGATCTACGTGATTCACTCTAACGTAAGACAACCGCCAGCCGCCATTTGCATAACCCTTTGAGATGCTTTGCCCTACAGGATAGGTAACACGACACTATTTTTAACTGTCGCTCCTCATTGGTACTATTTATCTCTATCTGTCGTCTCAACCCTATGCCGGCTTCGTTGATATCATTTTGTTACTTCTAAATTATACTGTTGGTTGATCACTGTGAAACCTGATACTGTTTATCTGTAGTCTGACTGATAGGTTCATGCCAGTAAATACGACTAAGCAGTTGTTTCCAGAGTCACACAGACCGGCATCAACTTCTTTGATTTCCAATTATTAGAGGAAATGGGAGGCAGTTGACTTATATCACCAGAAGGGTTATCTGCACGTACCGCATTATTTGAACTAGACACTGGGGATTGGCAAAGTTCCCTCCTTGACAATAACGTCTTTGAAGATAAGAATGCGTATTTCCGACTTACGGACTCTACCAATGATCCAAGCTGAAAGAGAACGTGGATTTTTTAAAAATGTATTTCTCGGCATTTTAGCCAGAGAAGCTACTAATGACAGATTTCGTGCACAATATCGTACATTCAACATAGGTATATTTAATTATTAATTTACACTAATACTAGTTACATTTCATGGTACACTTTGTACATTTGTACATTCTACACAGTCCATGTATGGCACTTCTCACACTGGATTCCGTGTGTGTGGTTTACAACTGTACATCCGCTTCTTGAAGAATATACAGGGCAATACTGACGTAGTCCACAAGATGCCGAAAAAAGGTCCGTCGCAGAGGTATATTGTGAAATTCCTACTCTGACAAAGGCTCTAAGAAACTTGCTCCTATTTCTGCCGTAATGCGAACATCCAAGTATCTCGTAGTTGAGGTTGGAAATCTCAGTTGAGCGTACTTCGAAGTGCGGACATGACTAAACTTTCATCCTATAAAGATGTAGAGGGTAAGTGCCTCGATCTAGCCGGGTACGTGGTATAGTAGTAGTATGATTTCTAGAAAGTTTTGCTTGTGAAACTGAGATTTTTAGATTTTATTTCAACTAACGTTCAGTCTTGATCACAACACCTATGTCTCAATAACTTACGTTACCGGTTTCGGTTATTTTTACATAACCATCTTCAGACCCATGGCTTCCTTGGAGGATGGTAGGCGGAGCTGTCCTCAACTAATCAGTTGACTTCGTAGCAGCTGAGGAGAGCTCCGACTACCATCCTCCAAGGAAGCCATTGGTCTGAAGATGGTTATGTAAAAATAACCGAAACCGGTCACCTATGTTGTTGAGATATAATTGTTGTGATCAAGACTGAACTTTAGTTAAAATATAATAATCTATTGATCACTGTATTCCAAAAATGTTTACCTCAGATTTTTAGCTTATTGCTCGGCGGTACTGCAGCATGATGTCTTCCTTTGCCGCCGGGCGCGGTGGCCGTGCGGTTCTGGCGCTGCAGTCCGGAACCGCGGGGCTGCTACGGTCGCAGGTTCGAATCCTGCCTCGAGCATTGGTGTGTGTGATGTCCTTAGGTTAGTTAGGTTTAAGTAGTTCTAAGTTCTAGGGGACTTATGACCTAATATGTTGAGTCCCATAGTGCTCAGAGCCATTTGAACCATTTTGAATCTTCCTTTGCCGAGAGATCTACCACATCTGTAACCATTCTAGAAACACATGTTTCTTCACACCTGCAACGAATTCTATATGGTAAATGAAAAGCACAATACTGTGCACGGAATAGGACCCTGTCGAACAGTGGTTTGTCAAACTGCGGCCCGTGGGCGGCATGAGGCGCGAATCAGTTATACGTGCGCCCACGGTTTTCAGCCATTCAAATATGGTTCACATGGCTCTAAGCACTATGCGATTTAACATATGAGGTCTTCAGTCCCCTAGACTTAAAACTACTTAAACCTAACTAACCTAAGGACATCACACAAATCCATGCCCGAGGCAGGATTCGAACCTGCGACTGCAGCAGCAGCGTGGTTCCGGACTGAAGCGCCTAGAACCGCTAGGACACCGCGGCCGGCTTTTCAGTCGTATTTTACGATAATCTGCATCTGACCGCTAAAAGCCGGATCTATTAACGTCACCTAACGTTAACAGTTCCCTAAGAGCGTTGTTTTCCTGCTCAACAATACGCGAAAATACTTACAGAGATAGTAATATTTGAAGATGTGCTTAGTTGTAATAGACGTTGTCGAATTCGCCCGTGACCTATGTAAAGTTGGCCACTTACCTCACGGGCGCGGTCATTGCGGGGTTTGAAGATGTAAGAGGGGGAGAGTTTTATTATCTCTCTTCCAGTACTGACAACTCGCGGGCGCGTGTGAGTGGTGCCGATCAATTGCTGTGGTAAAAATTTCATCCATAAGTCGCAGGAATTGTTAAAAGTCCATTATAGAGATGGTCATCATCAAGGACAGTAGATATTTGTAGATATAAACATGGAATTAAATTAAGGCCGTTGTAATACAAGACGGTGAGTAGAAGAAAATTAGCATTAAAACATTTAGTAATCATTTGTGGTAGTTGAAATGTGCGTTCTTATAGGACAACTATCCAAGGAGTTCCACCCAATAATATCCAAACAGCAGACTCTGTACACAATTTATTAAATTACCAATACTAAATTCCTTTAAATAACAACAAATTCATATAACTTACAAAACTTAAATGGTTAAAGAGTGAGCTTTAAAAAAACAATAAC
Organism: Schistocerca piceifrons; assembly: GCF_021461385.2. Classification (NCBI taxonomy): domain Eukaryota; kingdom Metazoa; phylum Arthropoda; class Insecta; order Orthoptera; family Acrididae; genus Schistocerca; species Schistocerca piceifrons. The sequence continues at coordinate 292,860,355 of NC_060144.1, read as the reverse complement.
GGTAGCTTGCCACCATAAATTCAGGAACCTTTTACAATAGTGCTTTTAGAGTTTATCCAAAAGACAAAATCCAATAATAAGTTAACTTGGCAGTACAATTTCAAATGATTTATATAAAAAACTTTAAGATAATGGCGCTTCGCACCATAAAATGAAAGAAGCGCAACACATAACCAATAAATATAATAACAAAATAATTTGATACAACCAAAGGGCGCGGGCAACTCCCAACAAAATCACAGAAGAGCGAGCTCTCAACAGCCGGCCGCGGTGGTCTAGCGGTTCTAGGCGCTCAGTCCGGAACCGCGCGACTGCTACGGTTGCAGGTTCGAATCCTGCCTAGGGCATGGATGTGTGTCTTGTCTTTAGGTTAGTTAGGTTTAAGTAGTTCTAAGTTCTAGGGGACTGATGACCACAGATGTTAAGTCCCATAGTCCTCAGAGCCATTTTTTTCGAGCTCTCAACACTTTGGAGCCTTCCCACTAGAAACGGTCCCCGAAATAAACCGCTGAGAGCTCCCCGACATGCCTCCCACAACTGCCCATCACTTACCCACCTTGGTTATGTTCTGTAACACACGACAGATCATATCAACACAAGATAAAATTCAAAATACAGTATAACACCCCGACAGCACATGATAACCACAGCGCCGTTAACTCGGGCGCTCTTAAGTACCGGAAGCCAAAACAAACACAGAACATACCACTAAATGCTTTTACACAACCAAATTGACTAGATCGTGTTGTTCAGGTCCCAGAAGACCACATATACCAAGCAGCAATAGTTCACTATGTATATACTGTACAAAACCGCCCTTCTTAGGCACACTTTACCTAACACATCGACTGCCGAATGTACCATACATGAACGCAACTCCGGGCAGGACTGCAGTTGAACAAATAAATTAGTACCAACAAATATCGTAACGAGCCACACACACAGCAAAATGTTCCAACAACACCGCCCCACATCAGAAAAGTTCAGAAACCGCTGCTGGAGCTTCCATGGGAAAATCTGAAGAGCCAACCGAGCCCACACCTTACCTGGCAGACGACTCCAAAATTCAGCAACTAGTTGTCTCCGGGCCAGAGTAGCACAGGACCCCACTGTATCTCCACATCAGGCAGGCAGAAAGAACAAGAACGCCGACTCCAATTAATCACCATCGCATGGGCAGCATAGCAGCGAGTCGCCTCCGTCCCAGACCACTCTGCTCATATTGAGAGGCACAACAACCTTAGCGCTAGTCACTAGCAGGTCAGGCAGAGCGAACTTCACGTTCCGTCCAGTCTCCGGAAAACCAACTACCCTCTCGCTTTCCGACGGCCACGGCCACAGCAAACACACGCCAGCGACGTCGTAGTAAATCGCCACCGGAGCGCCACCCGCACCAGGACAGCGAACTACACTCCTGGAAATGGAAAAAAGAACACATTGACACCAGTGTGTCAGACCCACCATACTTGCTCCGGACACTGCGAGAGGGCTGTACAAGCAATGATCACACGCACGGCACAGCGGACACACCAGGAACCGCGGTGTTGGCCGTCGAATGGCGCTAGCTGCGCAGCATTTGTGCACCGCCGCCGTCAGTGTCAGCCAGTTTGCCGTGGCATACGGAGCTCCATCGCAGTCTTTAACACTGGTAGCATGCCGCGACAGCGTGGACGTGAACCGTATGTGCAGTTGACGGACTTTGAGCGACGGCGTATAGTGGGCATGCGGGAGGCCGGGTGGACGTACCGCCGAATTGCTCAACACGTGGGGCGTGAGGTCTCCACAGTACATCGATGTTGTCGCTAGTGGTCGGCGGAAGGTGCACGTGCCCGTCGACCTGGGACCGGACCGCAGCGACGCACGGATGCACGCCAAGACCGTAGGATCCTACGCAGTGCCGTAGGGGACCGCACCGCCACTTCCCAGCAAATTAGGGACACTGTTGCTCCTGGGGTATCGGCGAGGACCATTCGCAACCGTCTCCATGAAGCTGGGCTACGGTCCCGCACACCGTTAGGCCGTCTTCCGCTCACGCCCCTACATCGTGCAGCCCGCCTCCAGTGGTGTCGCGACAGGCGTGAATGGAGGGACGAATGGAGACGTGTCGTCTTCAGCGATGAGAGTCGCTTCTGCCTTGGTGCCAATGATGGTCGTATGCGTGTTTGGCGCCGTGCAGGTGAGCGCCACAATCAGGACTGCATACGACCGAGGCGCACAGGGCCAACACCCTGCATCATGGTGTGGGGAGCGATCTCCTACACTGGCCGTCCACCACTGGTGATCGTCGAGGGGACACTGAATAGTGCACGGTACATCCAAACCGTCATCGAACCCATCGTTCTACCATTCCTAGACCGGCAAGGGAACTTGCTGTTCCAACAGGACAATGCACGTCCGCATGTATCCCGTGCCACCCAACGTGCTCTAGAAGGTGTAAGTCAACCACCCTGGCCAGCAAGATCTCCGGATTTGTCCCCCATTGAGCATGTTTGGGACTGGATGAAGCGTCGTCTCACGCGGTCTGCACGTCCAGCACGAACGCTGGTCCAACTGAGGCGCCAGGTGGAAATGGCATGGCAAGCCGTTCCACAGGACTACATCCAGCATCTCTACGATCGTCTCCATGGGAGAATAGCAGCCTGCATTGCTGCGAAAGGTGGATATACACTGTACTAGTGCCGACATTGTGCATGCTCTGTTGCCTGTGTCTATGTGCCTGTGGTTCTGTCAGTGTGATCATGTGATGTATCTGACCCCAGGAATGAGTCAATAAAGTTTCCCCTTCCTGGGACAATGAATTCACGGTGTTCTTATTTCAATTTCCAGGAGTGTATAATCGATTACAGTGCGCGCTCGGAACAAGATCACAGATTAGCGGCGCGACGTATCAGTAGTATCTCAATTAGCATAATGGATTTAAATTTAAGTACAACTACTGTTACTAATCAACTAATCGTCTGATCACCCAGAGAATGTAACAACATTTCGTCAAGCAGCTAGTGTCACAACATGGGGTCGATGAGGGTGGCAGCAGTATGGAACAGACAACAGTAGGCGCGAAGTGCTCGGAATGGTGCCAGCTTTTAACGATCGGTACTTGTGGGCCGGCGGCCAATTTATAGCGACCTCATCCACAATGCCATACGCGCATCTCCATTTTTGTAGCTAGTCTATTGGGGGCTCAAAACATACTAATTTATGTGGGTTCCCTATTAGTTATATGGCTAAAATGGTTCAAATGGCTCTGAGCACTATGGGACTTAACTTCTGAGGTCATCAGTCCCCTAAAACGTAGAACTACTTAAATCTAACTAACCCAAGGACATCACACACATCCATGCCCGGGGCAGGATTCGAACCTGCGACCGTAGCGGTGGCGCGGTTCCAGAATGTAGCGCCTAGAACCGCTTGGCCACCCCGGCTGACTTAGTTATATGATCTGTACATACGCGACCAGAGGTGCCAACCCACAATGCCAGTATTGGCTCTTGACTGAAGGAGTTTGACGACCACACATGTGGAACATAACATTGTGCTTCTCATTTACTATTTTTTTCTCCACAAAGAAGGGACGGAAGAATGAGTTAACATAAAATCTAAATGAGAAAGACAAGTTAGTAAGGTTGATAACCAATCAAGTCCTTTTCTCCATGTAGTTCGTCATCGCGTTGAATGAGGTACCAAGAGTGGCTCTTGATCCAACTACAACATTTATCTTGGCTTTCATACATTTAGACTGACTTACGTCAAACACGTTTCGGATAGTGTTACAGCTCCACAGTTGTTTTTCTATGTTTACCAGTACACTCCTCGAACCCGCGCAACAATGATTCATCGGACTGATACGCCGCATATCTAACGACCACCTCAACTGTAAGAATTTTGACAGTGAAGATGCAGGCTTCCGTCGAAAGTTTAAACATAATCCAAAATATCGCATCCCCACAGACGTGAGCAAAGCTCCCTTATTTAGGAGCGGCCTGTGAATATTTGGATCGATGATGGCCACGTTGATGCAGTCAGATGACAGATGTCATTAGGAAAGTGGAGTCCTCCGGGTTGATAGAAGACTATGAGACAGCGCCGTTTGTTTCTCGTTACCTTAATAAGCCTCGATTTCAGCATTTGTGTATCACTGTGATCGCTCTTCCAAGGTGCTGTCAAATAGACCCATGCCCTTTCCCGGTAGGGTGGCTTAGCGCTGAATCAGTCTGTGGAGAAGCCTTGGTCTCAAGCTGAAGAGTTTGACGTTCTTGTCAGCCAACATTCGTTTTTTCGGACTGGACAACTCTTCCGATTGTATCAGTCTACGTATATACACTGCAAATCATCTTATTGTATGTGGCGGAGGGTAAGTAGAGCACTGCTTTCACCTCAGCGTCTGCATCTACATCTACTCACATCAAAAACAGTTTTGGATCACCCCGGTTCCGAGAGTTCCGGAACTTGTACAGAAAATTGGAATCGATATCAACATAAACATCATTTCTGCCCTTTTTATTGCTCATGGAAACCCCACATTGAATGTGGTACCATCATACAGCGAGACCTTCGGATGTGGTGGTCCATATTGCTGCACACACCGGTACCTCTAACATGCATGTAGTCGAGTGACGTCTTTATCTGGAAAGAAGTCATTCGCAACATGTGCACGATGGGGGCGCGAATTGTCGTCCATGAAGACCATTGCCTCGCCAATATGCTACAGATATGGCTGCACTCTCGGTAGGAGGATGGCATTTACGTATCGTACAGCCGTTACGGCGCCTTCCATGTCCACCAGCGGCGTACGTCGGCCCCACATAACGCCACCCCTAAACATCAAAGAACCTAAACCTTGCTGCACTCGCTGGACAGTTTGTCTAAGGCGATCAGCCTGACCAGGATGCCTCCAAACACGTCTCCGACGATTGTCAGGTTGAAGGCACATGCGACACTCATCGGTGAAGAGAACGTGATGCCAATCCTAAATGGTACATTCGCCATGTCGTTGGGCCCAACTGTACTGCTCTGCATGGTGTCGTGGTTACAAAGATGGACCTCGGCATGGACGTTTGGAGTAAAGTGGCGCATCAAGCAGCCTATTCCGCACAGTTTGAGTTGTAACACGACGTCCTGTGGCTGCACGAAAAGCATTATTCAACATGGTGGCGCTGCTGTCAGGATTCCTCCGAGCCATAATCCGTAGGTAGCGGTCATCCACTGCAGTAGTAGTTCTTCGGCGGCCTGAGCGAGGCATGCGATCGACGGTTCTTGTCTCTCTGTATCTCCTCCATGTCCAAACAACATCACTTTGATTCATTCCGAGACGCCTGGACACTTCCCTTATTGAGAGCTCCTCCTGGCACAACGTAACGATGCGGACGCGATCGAACCGCGGTACTGACCATCTATGCATGGTTCAACTACAAACAACAAAATCCGTGTACCTTCTTCCTGGCGGAATGACTAGAACTGATCGGCCGTCGGACCCCCTCCGCCTAACAGGTGCTGCTCATGCATGGTTGGTTACATATTTGGGCTGGTTTAGTGGCATCTCTGAACAGTCATACGGACCATGTCTCTGATACAATATCCACAATCAACGTCTGTCTTCAGGAATTCTGCGAACTGGGGTGACGCAAAACTTTTTTTAACGTGAGTTTATGAGTGTTCTGATATTACATTTATCTCGGAGAATGTTCATTGAACCCCTTTTAACTATGTCCCTACTGTTCCACTTACGAACAGTGCGCGGGGAAAATGAATACTTAAATCTCTACGTGAGAGCCCTGATTTCTCCAATTTTACTACGGTAATCATACCCCCCATTCTGAAGTCCGAGAGGGGGCTGCTAAGTGGGAGGTTACCATGAGAAAAATATTAGATAACCAACGAAAGGATAACGTCGTACAAGTCGGGGCGTGGTATGTCAGAAGCTTGAGCGTGGTAGGGAAACTAGAAAATCTGAAAAGGGAAATGGAAAGACTCAATCTAGATATGGTAGGGGTCAGTGAAGTGAAGTGGAAAGAAGACAAGAATTTCTGATCAGATGAGTGTAGGGTAATATCAACAACAGCAGAAATGGTATAACAGGAGTAGTATTCGTTATGAATAGCTAGATAGGGCAGAGAGTGTGTTTCTGTGATCAGTTCAGTGACAGGGTCGTTCTTATCAGAATCGACAGCAAACCAACACCGACGACGATAGTTCAGGTATACATGCCGACGTCACAAGCCGAAGATGAAGAAATAGAGAAAGTGTATAAGAATATTGAAAGGGTAATACAGTATGCAAAGCGGGATGAAATTCTAATAGTCATGGGGGACTGGAATGCAGTAGCAGCGGAAGGAGTAGAAGCAAAGTTACAGGAGAACGTGGCTTGGGACAAGGAATGAGAGAAGAGAAAGACTAACTGAGTTCTGTAACAAGTTTCAGCTAGTAATATCGAATACCCTGTTCAACAATCACAAGAGAAGGAGGCATACTTGGAAAAGGCCGGGTGATACGGGAAGATTTCAGTTAGATTACATCATGGTCAGACAGAGATTTCGAAATCAGAGACTAAATTGTAAGACGTACCCAGGAGCAGATATAGACTCAGATCACAATATAGTTGTGATGAAGAGTAGGCTGAAGTTCAAGACATTCTTCAGGAAGGATCAATACTCAAAGAAGTGGGATACGGAACTACTAAGGAATGACGAGATACGCTTGACGTTTTCTAAGGCTATAGATACAGCAATATGGAATAGCTCAGTAGGCAGTACAGTTGAAGAGGAATGGCCATCTCTCAAAAGGGCCATCACAGAAGTTGGGAAGACAAACGTACGTATAAAGAAGGTAACTGCGAAGAAACCATGGGTAACAGAAGAAATACTTCAGTTGATTGCTGAAAAGAGGAAGTACAAAAATGGTCCGGAAAGCTCCGGAATCAGAAGTATAAGCCGATGAGGATTGAAATGAAATAAATAGGAAGTGCAGGGAGGCTAAGACGAAATGGATGCGGGAAAAATGTGAAGATATTGAAAAACAAACGATTTTTGGAAAGACGGACTCAGCGTACAGGAAAGTCAAAACAACTTTCGGTGACATTAAAAGCAAAGATGGTAACATTAAGAATGCAACGGGAATTCCACTGTTAAATGCAGAGGAGAGGGCGGATAGGCGGAAAGAATTCACTGAAAGCCTCTATGAGGGGGAGATTTGTCTGATGTGATAGAAGAAGAAAGAAGGGTCCATTTAGAAGGTATATGGGATACAGTATTAGAAACAAAATTTAAAAGTACTATGGAGGAGTTAAGGTCGAATAACGCAGAAGGGATAGATAATATTCTATCAGAATTCCTAAAATCATTAGAGGAAGTGACAACGAAACGTCTATTCACGTTGGTGTGTAGAATGTATGAGTCTGGCGACATACCATCTGACTTTCGGAAAAGCATTGTCCACCCAGTTCCGAAGACGGCAAGAGCTGACAAGTGCGAGAATTAGCGCACAATCAGCTCAACAGCACAAACGTCCAAGTTGGTTACAAGAATAATATTCCGAAGAATGGAAAAGAAAATTGAGGATGCGCTAGATGATGAGTTTGGCTTTAGGACAAGTAAATGCACGAGAGTGGCGATTCTGACATTGCGGTTAATAATGGAAGCAAGACTAAAGAAAAATAAAGACCCTTTCATATGATATGAGATCTGGAAAATGCGTTCGACAATGTAAATTGGTGCAAGTTGTTCGAAATTCTGAAAAAAGTTGGGGAAATCTATAGGGAGAGACGGGTCATATACAATATGTACAACAGCCAAGAGGGAATAATAAGAGTGTACGATGAAGAACGAGGTGCTCGTATTAAAAAAGGTGTAAGACATAGATGTAGCCTTTCTCCCGTGCTGTTCAATCTGTACATCGAGGAAGCATGTTGGAAATAAAAGAAAAGTTCTGGAGTGGAATTAAAATTCAAGGTGAAAGGATCTCAATGATACGATTAGCTGATGACATTGCTGTCCTGAGTGAAACTGAAGAAGAATTACATGATCTGCTGAACGGAATAAACCGTCTAATGAGTATAGGGTATGGACTGGGAGTAAGTAGAAGAAAGACGAAGGTAATGAGAAGTAGTAGAAGTGAGAATAGCGAGAAACTTAACATCAGGGTTGATGGTCACGAAGCAGACGAAGTTAAGGAATTCTGCTACATAGGTAGTAAAATAACCAATGAGGGACGGAACAAGGTGGCTATCCAAAGCAGACTATCTATGGCAAAAAAGGCATTCCTGGCCACGAGAAGTCTACTAATATCAAATATCGGCCTTAATTTGAATGAGAAATATCTGAGTTTGTAAGTCTGGAGTACAGCATTGTATGGTAGTAAAACACGGACCGTGGGAAAACCGGAACAGATGAGAATCGAGCATTTGAGCTGTAGTGCTACAGACGAAATTTGAAAATTAGGTGGACTGATAAGTAATGAGAAAGTTGTACGCAGAGTTGGAGGGGAGAGGAATATATTGAAAACACTGATCAGGAGAAGGGACAGAATGATAGGACATCCGTAAAGACATGATGGAATGACTTCCATGGCACTAAAGGGAGCTGTAGAGAGCAAAAACTGTAGAGGAAGACAGAGATACGATTAAATCCAGCAAATAATTGAGGACGCAGGTTGCAAGTGGTACTATGAGATGAAGAGGTTAGCACAGGAGATAAATCCGTGGCAGGCCACATCAAAACTGTCAGAAGACTGATGACCAATAAAAAGTCTCTCTATACAGGTGGGCTTCGGCAAAATATTTTCGCATTCGGATAAGAAAATTAGTGATCCAAATTTCGTGAAAAGATGTCGCCGTATTGAAAAACGCCTCTTTTAAACACTGCCACTCCAACGCGCTTATCAAATTCGTGGCAGTGTTGCGACCTTAGAAAAGTTTAATACATTTTATTACAAATCAGATTATAGGGATAAAAGAAAGTCGGGTTTCGTATGCAAGACGGCCTGCATGTGTGACGCAGGGAAGCCAAACAAAATTCGGGGGAAAGATATCTGTTACCAGAGGAGTTGGACACCATTTGCTTATTCTTGACTGCTCCAACACGACAGCAAATAGTGCGCCTGACACCCCACCAACGGCACACAGCGTACAGCAGAAGGGAATAACAGGAAACTCTCGAAACCGGGTAATGGGATAATCCGAAGTACGATTTAGAGAGATAATGAACTATTAAGAGGTACACACATCGAAGGATGGGTCCAAGTGAATGTTCCAGATATAAACAGTCGTATAGCAGTGAGTATAATCACCATTCAGTTTCAGTACCAAACATCCAGAGTGAAGTGGTGCTTCCATCAGCACCTGGTGGAGCCGTAAACACTTCAGCTGCGAGAATACGGTGACTCACGCTGGTGGACATAGAGTAACTGTGAGCTAGGTAACGTATCACAATATTCATTGGCATAGTGCTGAACAGACACTATCTGTCTCTGTCGGAAAGTATTGGAATGGAGGAATTTCAGCGAATAGAGTGAGCAAGTTGCAGCTTGGTACACGTCTCTTGCATGGTAGGCAAAGATGACTTTGAGTACTGGTGAAATAGTTCACAGTATTTCACTATGTTGATGATCGATTAGTTAGGCCAGGTAGCTGACAGAGTGACGTTCAAACATTCGTCTCTGATACAGATCTTGTATAGTAATCATTGAAAGCATCTGATACTCTGACAAGGGGTTTCGCTCCTACATCTCGCTAAGTAAATCTGTTTCATAGTACAATAAATTAATTAAAGAAAAAATAGTAACACGCTACTTGAGCAAACAATTCCAGCCTGCTCCGCGAGAGTTACTAATCTGCTGTAACAAAACCCCCTCCAACCAAGGAGATTTTCTCCCGCTAATCTCCGCTTTAAAGGCTGATAAAGCGAACGAAATTCACAAAGTCATTAACGCCCAGACAGCCCCATTCAGGGGCTGACGACCACTTTCCCCCTTTTTTCACGACAGTACGAAACGAGCTGTCCTTGTTGAACTTTTTAGATGTCTTCCGTCAACCCCGTTCCGTAAAGATCCCATAAGGCAAAACATTACTCTGGCAGAGGACAGAAAAACGTAGTACAAGCAGTGTCGTTAGTGGATTTGTTGCATCTTGTAAGTGTTCTGCAAATAAAACGCAGTCTTCGCTTCACCTTACCCAAAACATCATCCAGGTGATCGTTCGAATTTAAGTTGTTCCTAATTGTTGTCAATAGGGATTTAGTTGAACTGTAAGCCGTTACATTTGTGTAATTTATTCTGTAAAGGAAATTCTTGGGATTCCTTTTCGTACTCACGTAGATGACCACGCACTTTTCATTCTATAGAACTGCCAGTTTTCGCATTATACTGATGTCTCATATAAATCATTTTTGAGCGCTGCTCGGATTGTCTCTTAAACCATTTACATAGATCAGGGACTGCAGAGGTTAGTCTTATAATACTTCCTACGGGATCGCCTGTGATATTTGTGACAGGAAATCACGAATATAGTCGCACAATTGTGACGATACTCCTAGGACACACAATGAGATTAGCAGCCGTTTGCGAAGAACTCTATCCAAAGCCATCTGGAAATCTAGAAATATAGACTCAATGACCCATGGACCTTTTCGTTGGTGGGGAGGCTTGCGTGCCTCAGCGATGCAGATAGCCGTATCGTAGGTGCAACCACAACGGAGGGGTATCTGTTGAGAGGCCAGACAAACGTGTGATTCCTGAAGAGGGGCAGCAGCCTTTTCAGTACCTGCAAGGGCAACAGTCTGGATGATTGACTGATCTGGCCTTGTAACACTAACCAAAACGGCCTTGCTGTGCTGGTACTGCGAACGGCTGAAAGCAAGGGGAAACTACGGCCGTAATTTTTCCCGAGGGCATGCAGCTTTACAGTATGGTTAAATGATGATGGCGTCCTCTTGGGTAAAATATTCTGGAGGTAAAATAGTCCCCCATTCGGATCTCCGGGCGGGGACTACTCAGGAGGATGTCGTTATCAGGAGAAAGAAAACTGGCGTTCTACGGATCGGAGCGTGGAATGTCAGATACCTTCATCGGGCAGGTAGGTCAGAAAATTTAAAAAGGGAAATGGATAGGTTAAAGTTAGATATAGTGGGAATTAGTGAAGTTCGGTGGAAGGAGGAACAAGACTTCTGGTCAGGTGACTACAGGGTTATAAACACAAAATGAAATAGGGGTAATGCAGGAGTAGGTTTAATAATGAATAGGAAAATAGGAATGCGGGTAAGCTACTACAAACAGCATAGGGAACTCATTATTGTGGCCAAGATAGATACGAAGCCCACGCCTACTACATTAGTACAAGTTTATATGCCAACTAGCTCTGCAGATGACGAAGAAATTGAAGAAATGTATGATGAAATAAAAGAAATTATTCACATTGTGAAGGGAGACGAAAATTTAATAGTCATGGGTGACTGGAATTCGGCAGTAGGGAAAGGGAGAGAAGGAAACGTAGTAGGTGAATATGGATTGGGGGTAAGAAATGAAAGAGGAAGCCGCCTGGTACAATTTTGCACAGAGCACAACTTAATCATAGCTAACACTTGGTTCAAGACTCGTAAAAGAAGGTTGTATACATGGAAGAAGCCTGGAGATACTGACAGGTTTCAGTTAGATTCTATAATGGTAAGACAGAGATTTAGGAACCACGTTTTAAATTGTAAGACATGTGGATTCTGACCACAATGTATTGGTTATGACCTATAGATTAAAACTGAAGAAACTACAAAAAGGTGGGATTTTAAGGAGATGGGACATGGATAAACCGAAAGAACCAGAGTTTCCGGGAGAGCATAAGGGAACAATTGACCGGAATGGGGGATAGAAATACAGTAGAGGAAGAATGGGTAGCTTTGAGGGATGAATTAGTGAAGGCAGCAGAGGATCAAGTAGGTAAAAAGACGAGGGCTAGTAAAATTCCATGGGTAACAGAAGATATATTGAATTTAATTTATGAAAGGAGAAAATATAAAATTGCAGTAAATCAAACAGGCAAAAAGGAATACAAACGTCTCAAAAATGAGATCGACAGGAAGTGCAAAATGGCTAAGCAGGGATGGCTAGAGGACAAATGTAAGGATGTAGAGGCTTATCTCACTAGGGGTAAGATAGATACAGCCTACAGGAAAACTAAAGAGACCTTCTGAGAAAAGAAAACCACTTGCATGAATATCAAAAGCTCAGATGGAAACCCAGTTCTAAGCAAAGAAGGGAAAGCAGAAAGGTGGAAGGAGTATATAGAGGGTCTATACAAGGGCGATTTACTTGAGGACAAAATTATGGAAATGGAAGAGGATGTAGATGAAGATGAAATAGAAGATACGATACTGCGTGAAGAGTTTGACAGAGCGCTGAAGGACTTGAGTTGAAACAAGGCCCCGGGAGTAGACATCATTCCATTAGAACTACTGACAGCCTTGGAAGAGCCAGTCCTGACAAAACTCCCCCATCTGGTGAGCAAGATGTATGAAACAGGCGAAATACCCTCTGACTTCAAGAAGAACATAATAATTCCAATCCCAAAGAAAGCAGGTGTTGACAAATGTGAAAGTTACCGAACTATCAGTTTAATAAGTCTCGGCTGCAAAATACTAACGCGGATTCTTTACAGACGAATGGAAAAACTGGTAGAAGCCGACCTCGGGGAAGATCAGTTTGCATTCCGTAGAAATGTTGGACACGTGAGGCAATACTGACCCTACGACTTATCTTAGAAGCTACCTTAAGGTAAGGCAAACCTACATTTCTAGCATTTGTAGACTTATAGGAAGCTTTTGGCAATGTTGACTGGAATATGCTCTTTCAAATTCTGAAGGTGGCAGGGGTAAAATACAGGGAGCGAAAGGCTATTTACAATTTGTACAGAAACCAGATGGCAGTTATAAGACTCGAGGGATATGAAAGGGAAGCAGTGGTTGGAAAAGGAGTGAGACAGGGTTGTTGTCTCTCCCCGATGTTATTCAATCTGTATATTCAGCAAGCAGTGAAGGAAACCATAGAAAAATTCGGAGTAGGTATTAATATCCATGGAGATAAAATAAAAACTTTGAGGTTCGCCGATGACATTGTCCGGAACTCGTGGTCGTGCGGTAGCGTTCTCCCTCTCCGCGCCCGGGTTCCCGGGTTCGATTCCCGGCGGGGTCAGGGATTTTCTCTGCCTCGTGATGACTGGGTGTTGTGTGATGTCCTTAGGATAGTTAGGTTTAAGTACTTCTAAGTTCTAGGGGACTGATGACCATAACTGTTAAGTCCCATAGTGCTCAGAGCCATTTGAACCATTTGAACCGATGACATTGTCATTGTGTCAGAGACAGCAAAGGACTTGGAAGAGTAGTTGAATGGAATGGATAGTGGCCTGAAAGGCGGGTATAAGATGAACATCAACAAAAACAAAACGAGAATAATGAAATGTAGTAGAATTAAGTCGGGTGATGCTGAGGGAATTACATTAGGAAATGAGACACTTAAAGTAGTAAAGGAATTTTGCTATTTGGGGAGGAAAATAACTGATGATGGTCGAAGTAGAGAGGATATAAAATGTAAACTGGCAATGGCAAGGAAAGCGTTTCTGAAGAAGAGAAATTTGTTAACAATGAGTATAGATTTAAGTGTCAGGAAGTCGTTTCTGAAATTATTAGTATGGAGTGTAGCCATGTATGGAAGTGAAACATGGACGATAAATAGTTTGGACAAGAAGAGAATAGAAGCTTCTGAAATGTGGTGCTACAGAAGAATGCGGAAGTTTAGATGGGTAGATCACATAACTAATGAGGAAGTATTGAATAGGATTGGGGAGAAGAGAAGTCTGTGGCACAACTTGACTAGAAGAAGGGATCGGTTGGTAGGACATGTGTTGAGGCATCAAGGGATCACCATTTTAGTATTGGAGGGCAGCGTGGAGGGTAAAAATCGTAGAGGGAGACCAAGGGATGAATACACTAAACAGGTTCAGAAGGATGTAGATTGCAGTAGGTACTGGGAGATGAGGAAGCTTGCACAGGATAGAGTAGCATGGAGAGCTGCATAAAACCAGTCTCAGGACTGAAGACCACAACAACAACAGACTCAATTTGAGATCCTTTGTCGCAGCACTCACTACTTCATGAGAATAAAGAGGTAGTTGTGTTGCATTAGAACGATATTTTTTGAATCTATGTAACTGTGTTTTAATACATCGTTTTCTTCGAGGTGATACACAATGTTTGAACACAGTATATGATCGAGAATCCTACCGTAAATCAACGTCCGTGATACGGGTCTGTAATTCAGAGAATTACTCCTTTTTCCCTTCTTGAATATTATCGTGAGCTGTATAACTTTACAGTCTTTAGGTATAGGTCTTTCATCGAGAGATGTTGTATACAATAGCTAGTATGGAGCTGTAGTAGCAGCGTATTTGAAATGAATCTAACAGGTATACAGTCAGGACAGGAAGGCTTGCCTTTATTAACTGAATTGAGTCGTTTCCCTACATTTAGAATATCTGCTTCTCAGTTACTCATGCTGCCAGGAGTTCTTGATTCATATTCTGGAATATTTACTTCTTCTTCTTTGGTGAAGGAATTTCGGAAAACCGTATTTAGTAATTCCGCTTTAGTGGCACTGTCATCGGTAATAGTACAGTAGCTATGGCGCAGTGAAAGTACTGGTAGTGTCTTGACGTTGGTGTACTTTATATATTACCTGAATCTCTTCGGATTTTCAGCCAGATTTCGTGACAGAGACTCGCTGTGGAAACTATTAGAAAGTATCTCCCATTAATATCCGCGCTAAATATGGAGCTTCTGTAAAACTTGGCCAGTGTTGGAGATTTTGCATCCTTTTCAACCTGGCATGGTTCTTTCGTTGCCTCTGCGACAGTACTCAGACTTGTGTTGTGTCCCATAGGGGATCAATTCCGTTTCTTATTTATCTATTTGGTATAAATCTGTCTAAAGCTGTCGATAGTATATGTCTAAATGTAAGCCACATTTGATCTACGCTTACATAGGTATCTGGGAAGGAATGGAGACTATATCTTAGAGAAGTCGTCAAATGAATGTTTACTGGTATTTTAAGTAGAAATATTTTGCGTTAATTTTTGTTTGGTTTGGATGATACGGTATTCGGTATTCGGTCTCGCTACAAAAACTTTGTAGTCACTTGTCCCTGTATCCCCCTTTCTGTACAAATCGAAAATGTTCCACTGGTGAATGATTGTTGGTAAGCCTCCGTGTGACCTAGAACCTCTCTAATTTTACTGTCATGATCTTTTCACGAAGTATGCCCAGGAAGAAGCACTATGTTTATTGACCCTTCTAGGAAGGTATGCTCTCGGAATTTTGACAGTGAACTGTACAGTGATGCACAATTTTTCTCTTGTAGCGTCTGCCACTAGAGTTAGATTAGCATCTTCGAGAGGCTTTCATGCTTACTAAATTAACGTGTGACGATACGCGATGTGTTTCTTTGGATTTTCCTTACTTCATTTATCAGTCATATCCGGTACAGACAGCAGAGTCATATCCAGGTTTTGGTCGATCGAGGGTTTTGAAGATTTCCTCCTTCGTAGATGAACTACACTTCCTGTGAATTCTTCCACTGATTCTCAGTCTAGCATCTGCCTAAGGAGGTATTACTATTGTGTGGAAGTTCTATTTTAAGTAGCTCTGTATGCATGATCCCGGATATTTAATGAAAATGACTGCTCCCAGTGACTGTTTTGAAAGCTTTTAGTCATTAATAATACACATTTTTGCCTATTTATGCGCAATAAGTTACGTCTGTACATACTATAAAATGGATGTACATATGTACTGGGTGATCAAAAAGTCAGTATAAATTGGAAAACTGAATAAATCACGGAATGCTGTAAAGAGAGAGGTACAAATTGACACACATGCTTGGAATGACATGGGGTTTTATTAGAACCAAAAAAATACAAACGTTCAAAAAATGTCCGACAGATGGCGCTTCATCTGATCAGAATAGCAATAATTAGCATAACAAAGTAAGACAAAGCAAAGATGATGTTCTTTTCAAGAAATGTTCAATATGTCCACCATCATTCCTCAACAATACCTGTAGTCGAGGAATAATGTTGTGAACAGCACTGTAAAGCATGTCCGGAGTTACGGTGAGGCATTGGCGTCGGATGTTGTCTTTCAGCATCCCTAGAGATGTCCGTCCATCACGATACACTTGCTACTTCAGGTAACCCCAAAGCCAATAATCGCACGGACTGAGGTCTGTGGGCCTGGGAGGCCAAGCATGACGAAAGTGGCGGCTGAGCACACGATCATCACCAAACGACGCGTGCAGGAGATCTTTCACGCATCTAGCAATATGGGGTGGTTCTAATGAAACCCCACGTCATTCCAAGCATATGTGTCAATTTTTACGTCTCTATCTACATTATTCCGTGGTTTATTAAGTTTTCAAATTTATACTGACTTCTTGATCACCCAGTATATTTAAGTAGGTGTGTATGTTCCACATGTCCTAAATCAGTGGACAGATTTTAACCAAGATGGGGGTCAAGGAAAGAGATGAGTAAAGGAGAAGGAGGAGATGGACACAGACAGGCCGGCCGGAAGAGGAGCACAGACGGAGGGGAAGTGGGAAACCGGAGAGAGAGAGGGAGGGAAAAGGAAATTGACAGAGAAAGGAAAGCGGACGAAATGAACAGGGAGTAGGAGGAGATGGAGAGAGAGACAAAGAGATGCGGGAGACAGAGACAGGATTAGAGGGATGAAAGAGGATATGGGTAGTTGAGGAGGAGCACGTTGACAGAGACGAGGGGGAGGAGGTGATGGGCAGAGAGAGAAATGGAGGTGGTGGGCAGAAAGGGGGTGAAGGAGGAAATGGACAGAAAGACAGGGAAGGAGAATATGGAGGAATACAGGATTGGAATAAATACATACGCGAGCAATGTCGGGTATTCAGTGAGTCTGTTCATAACATCTCTAAGAAAAGACATCTAGTAAACTACTCTATTCGGGTCACCGTTGTCATCTATGGACTTCCATGGAAGACAACTACATAAATGTGCACCCAAAATTCAGAACAAGCGCGCGTAACAAGCGACTGATGGTATGCATTGCCTATGTATTACGTAGCCCAAATGGAATCGTTTGCACAATGTGTTTGAAGCAGCAAAGTTACTTAATGGATGTGCAACAACAATGCAAACATAGAAACCAGCGTGAAACAGGCAAATCGCTGTAATATGCTGAAATCTGTGATTTCTATACAGATATACTTATTTTTTCTCGGAACATTCAGTTACCAGCAAGGTATTATGTGCATCTTCAACTGTATTCTTCCAACCATTGTGAAGTGCATGGCAGTGAGTAAGTACCATTGTACCAAAAATGTGTATGAATTCCTAAGGGACTAAATTGCTGAGGTCATCAGTCCCTAGACTTACACACAACTTAAACTAAGTTAAACCAATTTATGCTAAGAACAACATGCCCGAGGGAGGGCTCGAACCTCCTGCGGGAGTGGCCGCGCAATCCGTGACATGACGTCTCTAACCACGCGGCCACTCCGCGCGATCCATTGTACCATGTATCAAGGTTTCTCCCTTACTATTCATGTACGAAGCATGGTACTATTACTGCTCAAGGATCCATTCCCCTAAGTCAACCTATAATATGAGCGATTTTTAGATTTTTTTCGGAAAACCGAATGAAGTTATCAATGAAAATCTTTTTGCACGATTTTAAGAAATGAAGCCCCCCATCCCACGAGTTAAAGTTACTCTGCGCTAAACGAGGTTTGTCTATGTTGGAATTCCTGCAATCAGCAAATCGTACCTGAAATCGAAAAACAAAGAATTTTCTTAATCTATGAATATTGTGCACAGAATTAAAGCACAATTTTTTCTTTTGAAATTTGACAAAGAAATGAAAAGGTGGAAGTCGGAAACAAATATATAGTTTTGTCGTGTGTTTTTGGTTAAATTTTTGCAATAACTAATGAATAAATTAAAATAAAATAAATAGCCTGTTACTCCTTGCTGAAAGGGCGGTTCAGATATTACTTCTTTAATGACATACTCATCAGTTTCGTTAATTTGCATTGCATTTGTGAAGAGCAACAGGAAAATGTTCGAAGAAAAGAGATCCCTGCCGCCAGCTACAGGTTAGAAACCGCACACTTTGACACAATGAACAGAGCACTATCGCTTGTTGGTTCATCGACATCTGAACAGGAACCTCCTATTCATTTCACTGTACGGTACCACGCGCTTGGGAATAAGGCGGCTACAGTTGGGCTGAGAGTGTGACAACTTGTGCTCACCAATTACGGCCTCAATTTTCTCGTGCGTTCGAATGATTATGTGCTTTCTTCTCCTTAAAATGTGAGGTCAGGTTGGTGATGTGTCCCATCAAACTGGCCATATCTTTGATACACACTTTCGCTTGTGTGTGGTTAACATTTGAAAATATCGAAAGACTGTGCCTCGATAGGACGGTGTTCCCCTTAGCAGTGTCACTACTTACTTGTTTGACTTGCAGCGTGTGACGTAATGCCGCCATCCATCATTCATTCGCCCCGCAGCGGCAGCTGGTCACGTGGACGGGTTTTGCGCGGCTGCATATCAGGCCAGAGGGGCCCGGAGTGAGCCGCGGGCCGCTCTCCCATCTCGCCGCTAACAATATTCATATTTTTTAAAGACGAGCCGCAGCGTCCATTGTGTGCGCGAGAGGTCGGCGCCGAGTAACGGTTACGACCCGCTAGATAACCCGCGTGCGCCAACATGGCGGCCGACTGGCGCCGCACAAAGGCACCTGCTAGCGCGCGGCCGTCTAAATCAGCGCGCCCGCTGCCGACCCCTGTCCCCCTACCCCCTCGTAGAAGCGCAGTGGCTTTTGTGCCCGTGGTGTCTCGCCCGCGTGGGGAAGCCTGCCCTAGGCAGCCGGCGCCGCCACCAGTTCGTATGTCACGGGTCTCGCTGCATGTGTCCCGAGAATCGGCCAAACACGACGAGACTGCGACTCCGCCACAAGCTTCTCACATGATTCCGTCCGTGTTTGTCAGTCTCTAACACATGTAATTCGAATAAATGTATTCACTTACCGGCAAACTACTTGTACCTCACGAATGTAAATTAATTCAGAGATTTCACACAAAAAATAAACAAGAATGTACTGTTAATAGTACCACCCATCTGTCGGTTTATATAGGCTTAGCATGCAAATAATTGGAACTAAATGTATTTAGTGCATCGCTGAAAAGTGATACTAATTTCATTTGCAGATCTTCTCATTGATAACCTGCCAAATATTACTTATGGTGATGATAAGATTCTCTAAGTAATCGGCAGTAGCTTTTAAAGATAAAAATTGAGAAAAAGAGTCAATACAAGGAAATACGAGGGTCACTCCAAAATAAATGCACATTATTTTTATAAAAATACAGTTTTCATTCTGCATATGCGAAAGTTTTACATTGTGTAGATAAATACTTCCCACTTGTTTTCAAACTCAGTTCCACCTGTTCCCGTGAGTGGCGCCGTCACAGCATGTCTTCAAGATGGCTCCTACACTAGACTTTCGTCAGAAGCAACGTGCTGTCATAGAATTCCCGTGCTGTGAAAACGAGACAGTGGGAAATATCCACAAGACGTTGAAAAAGGTGTAAAGAGATGCTGCTGTCGATCGCAGTACAGTTAGTCGGTGGGCAAGCGGGTTAAGTGATGAAAGCGGACACGGCAATAGTGAGGATTGTCCTCGCAACGGCAGGCCACGTACTCTAGACAATGTGCACAAAGCCGGCCGGTGTGGCCGAGCGGTTCTAGGCACTTCAGTCTGGAACCGCCTGACCGCTACGGGCGCAGGATCGAATCCTGCCTCGGGTATGGATTTGTGTGATATCCTTAGGTTAGTTATGTTTAAGTAGTTCTAAGTTGTAGGGGACTGATGACCTCAGATGTTAAGTCCCATAGTGCTCAGCGCCATTTGAACCAATGTAGAGGAAGTTAACGGATTGGTGACTGCTGACTGACGCATAACAGTGAACGAATTGTCACGCTACTTCGGGATATGGGAAAGAAGTGTCTGCAGACTAATGAAAGTGTTGGTGTTAAAAAGGATTGTGCCAGGTGGGTTCCCAGGGTGTTGACAGTGACTCACAAAGAAAAAAGAAAAACGGTATGCACCGAACTTTTGGAACAGTACGAGAACTGTGGAGATGAATTTCTTGGAAGAATTATGGCAGGTGATGAAACATGGGTCCATCATTTTTCACTAGAGACGAAGAGAAAATCAATGGAGTGGCATCATGCAAATTCACCCAAGAAAAAAAAATTCAAAACCGCACCTTCTGCTGGAAAAGTTATGATTACGGTGTTTTTCGATTCCGAAGGTCTCTTGCTTGTGGACATCATGCAAAGTGGAACCACCATAAATTCTGATACATATGTGACGACACTGAAGAAACTTCAAGCTCGACTGAGTCGTGTTCGACCACAGCGCCAAAGCAGGGTGTTCTGCTGTTGCACGACAATGCACGGCCACATGTCAGCGAAAAAACCATGGAAGCGATCACAAAACTCGGATAGACAACACTGAAACACCCGCCTTACAGTCCTGACCTGGCCCCATGTGACTCTCATCTCTTTGGGAAACTGAAAGATTCTCTTCATGGAACAAGGTTTGAAGATGATGACTCCCTTGCGTACGCTGCTGAACAGTGGCTCCAACAGGTTGGTCCAGAATTTTACCCTACGGGTATACAGACGCTGGTTCCAACATGGCGCAAGGCAGTTGAGAGGGATAGAAATTATGTGGAGAAATTAAAATATTGTTCCTAAAGGATGTATCTACACACTGTAAAACTTTCTAACATGCAGACTAAAAGATGGATTTTTAGAAAAAATGGTGTGCATTTCTTTTGGAGTAATATAAAGAATGAAATTTATTAACGAATATTCTACACTGTGCAAGCAAATTATACTTGCCGCACTTGAACTACATAAACAAAGCAGAATTATCAGTCACCCTGATTTACAACCAGTAATTTAAAATGCCCTCCACACTGGACTGAAAAAGAAAAACACAGTGAAGAAGAAGAAAAACATATCTCCACAGACATCACAGGTACTGACTTCCTCCATTAATTTTTTTAATGTTTTTTCTTCTTTTTATTTTATTTTTGCATCAGAGGAAGTGACAAATGTATAGGAACTGTAGCTACGGGTTTTTTTGACTGGGTTAAGCTCCACTTTGTGGAAAAAATTTATTTGTTTCTGCTCAAAGGAGATGACAAATGAGATGGAATTCCAATGATGAATTTTCGTTTAGATTATGTTCCACGAAGTTAAGCCGTTTTTTTGAAATGATGATTAACTTTATTAGTTATTAAGTACTTACACTTCTGAGCCGTTTCTGTATATTATTAATATGTAATACAGAAATTGCAGAAATGTAAACACATTGTTTTAGAACCACTTACTTTCACATTGTTGGATTGGAACTTGCCAGCAAATATAAAGCTGCCCTCTATAAAACAGGACTAAAAAATGAACTGGTGACCAAAGCATAAGGTTGAAAGGAACCTTAGCATGACGTGTCACTGTCTAGTAACATACCTTGATGAAACTTGTACCATGCGGGGACAGGACTTCCACAGTATGATACAGAAAGAAACTGAAAGAACACACAGTACGGAGAAAAGAAATGATACTTCTTTTTCTAAGACAATAATTACCCTGAAGTCACCGAGGTTCAGTATGGTCCTGGGACATCATAAAAGGAGCAACATAGTTCTAAACAAGGAGTGTGATCACCAAGGATGGTAATGCATACTCTTCAATGTGCTTCCATACTGGCCAAAAGGTTGGTCACGAGCGGTTGTGGGAGTGCGTTTCATTCTTCTAGGAGCGCGGTTGACAAGTGCTGGGTGGTCGTTGGGGCATGTGGACATGCTGCAGTACTTCATACGAACGTGTCCCGCAGTTGTTCAGGGTTAAGAGCAGGTCAGTGCATTCGCCGAATACCTTCACATTCCAGGCGCTCATTCACCTGTGTTGTTCGATGTGGTCGCGTGCTGTCATTTATTGTTCAAATGGCTCTGAGCACTACCGGCACGGTAGATCAGCGTGTTCGGTCATAGGGTTAGCTGCGCTCTGTAATAAAAAAACTGAGTTAATGGATGAACAATAAACGTGAACAAACGTCATGCGACGTTCACCCCGAACAAATAGAACGAACAATAACCAACAAAATGAGATCAACATAAAGAAGTTGGTAGAGCCCTTGCCAGCCAAAGGATAGGTCCCGAGTTGGAGTCTCGGTCCGGCACACAGTTTTAATCTGCCACGAAGTTTCGTATCAGTGCACATTCCACTGCAGAGTGAAAATCTCAAAATGTATCTGAGCATTATGGGACTTACCTTCTGAGGTCATCAGTCCCCTAGAACTTAGAACTAGTTAAACCTAACTAACCTAAGGACATCACACACATCGATGCCCGAGGCAGGATTCGAACTTGCGACCGTAGCGGTCGCGCGGTTCCAGACTGTAGCGCCTAGAACCGCTCGGCCACCCCGGTCGGCTTGTAATTTATAAAAATGAAGTCAGCGCCAAAAGTATCTCTGAAAAGACGCACATTGGTATGTAGTACAGGGTCACAACAACGATGACAGGTGAATGTACCGTGTTCAAAGATTTGGAGATCAGTACGGCCATACAACATTAAGCCTCCCTACTCCACAACCCCAGATCAATGACAACGATAACGTCCCACAATGTTTCTGTATGTATTACGTGTACACAGCTCCTGCCATATTACCTTTCGTCCAGCAACGTAGAACATGATCGTTTTGGTGATCCAGGTTTTATGGTGTGAGGAGGTATAATGTTGCATTGGCGTACACGTCTCCAAATCTTTTAACACAATTCCCTCACTGGTCAACGTTGTTTTGACACACACTATTATGAACCATACCCCGCATTTTGAAATGTCCAGGAGACAATCATCAATCGCTATTACTTCAGTGAAGTTATTAACTTTCAATAAAAGTCTCATTTACATTTGTCTCATTGCGTAGTTCTTTCACTCACCTTCTGTACTACACTGTGACAGTTATTTGTGTGTATGGCCCAACATTCGTCGAGCTGTGTTATTTCATTGGTAGTGACAGATCGCGCGAAAGCTATTTTTAAGTTTTGCGCCCCACTGTTATTTATATACTGACTGAAACAAATCACAACACCAAGAAGGAATTGTATAACACAAACGAAAGTGGATAAGCTGTTTCTATATCTGAAAGTTGATATCTATTCAGATTTCGTGCCCGTCGCATACGAGATGCGTTAATAGTGATATTATGAGGCTGCATTTCATGTTTTCTTCAAATACACGCTGTAACGTTCGTGAGCGTTTGTTACTTTTGAGATTGGACGTGGTGAGTTGATGTTGGTCAAGAATACCTCTAAGGCGACAAAGACGCCATTACCAAAAATCACTGAGTTGGAATCAGGTCGTGTAATAGAGCTACTAGAGGTTGGGTATTCCTTCTGCAATACTGCAGAAAGAATGCAGGAATGTAGCCACTGCACATGATTTCTGGCAGATGTGGTCACGAAAATATACAGTCGCAATACGACCGGACCCCGGAAGACCAGATGGCACTACCGAGAGGGACGGCCATCGTGTTTGGCGTGTGGCTCTGGGACATCGCACTACGTCTGCAACAGCAATTTTATTAGTAGTTGGCACCGCAGTGACACAACTAACTGTCACAAATCTGTTACTTGCCGGACAGCCCCAAGCCAAACAGCCTGTGGTGTGCATTCCACTGACTCCAAACCACCACAGTTTGCGACTCCAGCGATGTCAAACGAGAGCGCGTTGGAAGCCATTGTGGAGGACTGTTGTGTTTTCTGATGAAAGCTGGTTCTGCCAGTTATCCCAAGAACTCTGGCTGGAAAATTGTACTTCAGTCTGATGATTCGACCAGTTGTGCTGCCACTCATGAACCGCATTCCATGGGTATTTTCCATCACGGAATAACGCTCTCCCACATACCAATATTGCAACCTAGGTGGTTTACAAAGCGTGAATATTTGCACTGGCCTGCTCGATCACCGGATCTCTCTCCAGTCGAGCA
Organism: Schistocerca piceifrons; assembly: GCF_021461385.2. Classification (NCBI taxonomy): domain Eukaryota; kingdom Metazoa; phylum Arthropoda; class Insecta; order Orthoptera; family Acrididae; genus Schistocerca; species Schistocerca piceifrons. Next base: position 292,836,231 of record NC_060144.1, on the reverse strand, counting down.
CATGTTGGAAATCATCGGACGAAAACTCCACGCTCATCCACAAAAAGCATTAACCGTCCTTGTAATGATCGACCAAGAGCAAAAAGCACGGAACTCCATCTCACAAACTGACATTTGGCACCCGTACAGCACAATGCATGTACGTTTGCTTGGATTCAACATTCTGTCTGTTACACTGGTTATTAAAGTCCCAGCATTTCACATTTGCAATAGCTTAACTGTCTTTTTTCGGGCAGATGGTATCTCTATTACTACAATTAAAGGTAAGAATTAATAATGTGCTCATATTAATTAGAGTCTCTTGTGGTCATTTTACAGGATTTATTTAGTGCGGTCGACCGGTGTGGTCGAGAGGTTCAAGGCGCTTCAGTCTGGAAACGCGCGACCGCTACGGTCGCAGGTTCGAATCCTGCCTCGGACATGGATGTGTGCGATGTCCTTAGGTTAGTTAGGTTTAAGTGGTTGCCAGTTCTAGGGGACTGATGACCTCAAATATTGGGTCCCATAGTGCTCAGAGCCATTTGAACCATTTTTATTTTATTTAGTACGACCTTAAGGCAGTTAGAGCACTGTCACGCAGACTATGATAGGAGTGCCCAGGTGCATATCATTGCCACTTGATTGTCGGGTTCTTGGTGGCGCCGTCGTTGCACTGAAGGACATTGTCTGCGAGCTGTGGTTTCGAGGCAGTGTATAGCGTGTGTCTTCCGCCTTTTACTCAAGGCTTGACGTATCGTCCACCGGCTATGACTCAAACCAGTAGTTATTTCACTCAGATCCAAGACACAGAGTGACCTTCAGGATGAGGTGATATCTCTCGTGAAAGTTTTTATTCAAGTGTCATAGTAAAGTTTGACAAGCTACGAGGGTCTCACCTCTAGCACTCTGCAAAGATTTCAGAGGGCATGTCCGCACCTCTCATTCACAAGAATGGAGCTATCGTCTCACCAATGAATTTGTTTAACCATGTATCTGTTCTGTAAAGCCTTCTTTTAAACCCTTAAAAGACATAAATCCCCATAATGAGAGTTTTTCTCAGAAAGCATTTCATCATTATCATTTTAATTTCTCTGGTACCTGCAAGCTCGATGTCAGTGCATGTGTCCCTCAAACTTACTATTTTTGACCGTTCTATCCAGTTAACTAATACACTAAAATACCATGGACTGAACAACGATCGGCCACTAACATTAAAACCTCACATACTAACCATCCAAAATCAAGTCCAAAACAGACTAAAACAACGAATCACTTCGCTATCGTTTACACCTACGGAATCCTGATCCTACCCTTCCTCTGCTATGCTGATTTTGCCTGATATCTTCCCCTCCAAATCCTTGAACACCGTGCTCCCCGTCTCGCTTTCCGCATCCGCCTATCTTCCCCACGGGGATTCTCTAGCCTCTCATCACGTTCTCGCCTATCCTCAGGCACATCGAACACCGTCACATCTCCTTTGCTAAACTAGGTTCTCATAACCCCATTGTTTCCCCTCTGACCACGAACTCTGGTGTGATGAACGTACTTATGAACACAGCACACAATCCCTACACCTACACAGGCTCCATATCCTTTCCCAACGCTACTTCAACCAATACCCTCTCCCGGGCAATGAAATCCACTCCAATATCTACCCATCTTGACAGTTACAGCTTTTCTCACCTATTTTCAGTCCACATCAGGGCTCCCGTCTCTCCTCCATGTCCATTTAATTACCATTTACTCCGAATACCACAGCTCTGCCCACCCACCAGACTCCTCCTTCATTTCTGTCTTTCCCAATACCCGCCATACCACCTATCCATTTCAATAGATACCACTGAAGGACTTATAAATTTAAACCCACAAAACGTCCTAACGTTTAATCTCGCCACAACTTCTTAACCCAGCGCAGCTTCTTCAGTTTTTTTTCTTCTTTTTAAATGGCTGTTTTGTCTTTTTATCATTACCTGTCAGCCTTTTTATTTCCTTTTTAAATCTTAAGTGAAGGAAATGACAGCGTATAATAGTTATACTTTCTACATTGAGTTTTAAAACTTTTTTTGAGTTTTGTATCCATAAAAACTTTTTTCATGTTTTTTTTTTTTTTTTTTTTTTGTGACATGACTATGCGCTAGGTAACTATTTCGGTGCGTGAGAACCAACGTGCTTCAGTCTTTCAGAAAACTGAAAGCAGGAGTTCAACGAGTTCGTCCACACATGGACACCATCTCCTTCAGCATGACGATGGCATACCATACACGACCGGTGCGATATCTGTATCAGTTCGACGCCCTGAGTTTATTGTCATCGATCATCTTCCGTACAGTCCCGACTTCGCTCTATCCAAATTTCATCTCTTTCCAAATCACCTTCGAGAACTTCACTTTGATAGTGATGATGCGGTGCAAGCAGTAGTGAGGCTGTTACTTCGATAAAAATTCCAAAAATTCTACTGTGACACAGACAACTGCCTATCCACTCGTTGGGGGAAATGTGTTCGTCGCCGTGGTGACTATTTTGAGACATAATAACATGAAGAATAAAGGTGTAGAATATTAATAAAGTTTGCTTTATTTAAAAATCTTGAAGTATTTTCACATAGAAAAATTAGAAGGCATTACATTTCATCACACTCTCTTGCAGTTATATCCGTACCCTGCAAGCCACTGTGAAGTGCATGGTAGAGGCTACTTAACATTGTACGTAGTGTTAAGGGTCCTTCCCGTTCTATTCGTGAATGCTGTGTGGGAAAAATTACAGTGAAAGCCACCTGTTAGAGCTTCGGAAGAGGTATTTAGGCAGCTGTGGTATATTTTTAGAATCTTCACCTAGAATTGCTTCCTCAAAGTTGCAACCGGATTGTGAACGTTTATTTTGAAAGGTCTCCAAGTTAAGGTATTTCAGCATTTTCGCAACTGACTGCATTTCAACGTTATTGCTGCCCTTTATTGTACACCTCAAGTACACCCAGTTAGTTCAAAAAATGGTTCAAATGGCTCTGAGCACTATGGGACTTAACATCTTTGGTCATGTGGTCATCAGTCCCCTAGAACTTAGAACTACTTAAACCTAACTAACCTAAGGACATCATACACATCCATGCCCAAGGCAGGATTCGAACCTTTTACCGTAGCGGTCACGCGGTTCGAGACTGAAGCGCCTAGAACCGCACGGCCACACCGGCCGGCACTCCAGTTAGTCCTGTTTGAAATGGGTCATGTTCACTTTAGCAGTCTTCCAGTGCAGGTGTCACGAGTGTTTTGTAAGAAATGTCCTTTGTATGCTGATTGCATTTTCTCAGTAATGTTTCACTGAAACGAAGTGAATCATCTGCTTTACTTTTGACAGAGGCACTGTTTCTCGTATCTCCATAAACTCCTGCACAAATTTAGTCGTGTGAGTTGATTCCAACTATGACTTACTGATGAAAATATCTGCTAAGTTTCTGTTTTTGTAAAGTGCACAGTTTTACTTTTATGAACATTTGAATCAAATAACCAACATTTGAACGTTTTTTAGTAAATAAACAGTGAGCGTATTGTAACTGGTTATCATAATATTACAATTTTTCGTGTTCTTCTACTAGAAAAAGGAATTAAGAAGCTTAGTGCTTGATGCAACGTCGATGGCGAAGCTCAAACTCAGATTAGACAAGGACAGGGGACGAGACTCGCTGGGTTGCTGTCAAATGAACATACACACTACCGCGTACCACTGTGTTAGCAGCAGACCGATAATGTTACTCCTATGAAAGGATTTTAATTTGGCCGTGATCGTGCCTAATGGGAAGGTATCAGACTGTTTTCGTTTCTCGAAATGGTACTACTGAAAGGCAGCAATAGCAGAACTAAGGGAATTCAAACCAAGATTCCATTAGTTACAAATAAACTTAAGTTACATAGAAGAGAACGGTCGCCAGCCTGATTTGGCTGTTGGGACTGGCCCTTGATACTCAAATTCAGTTTTGTAAATAACGTTGAAGACAACAGTACTCTTTAGCAAGCGAAGTAACAGTAGTTTGACATGACCAAGACAGCAGAAATATTAACCATTATTGCAACAAGTGGCTCTCAATAACTGTTACTATCTGTATAATAAAGCAGCAAAGTAATTAGCACAATAGGCAAAATATTTATTATAGTGGAGCGCTACTAACTTGATGATGAGGTTCTTTTATCACTTGAATTATTGAAAAATACTGCCATTGCATTTGCTTACTGATAGTTATATTACTTTTGGTGATCATTGTTTGTATTCTCAACGTGCATTCTCTCCTTTTACCATTTAGCTCAAATGGGACTTTCGGTAGCTAGAGCTAGTCTAGTTTGAATAGTTGTAGCCGGTTGCGTACTATAGCACATAAATGTTGGAGACACAGAAGTGCACTTCATTAATGCTTCAGTTGTAATATGAAATTTAAATCTGGCACCACAATTAGCTTTGGATCTATCCGTAGGCTCACCTCAAGGCTCACCATTTTAGGCACAATACAATATGGAAAATGCCATTCACTATATACACATGAAATTGTAAATACTATTATTTCAAAACCTGCACAATAATTAATCTTTATGCTGCCGTTCAAGTCTCCTAGCCAGTATCTATTATGAATCCTCACAGGGTTCTTTTTTTCCAGATAACTGTAATATGAACTGAGATTTCAATAAGTGTCTTTAAATATTCTCTTTGTAATTGTACTTCGCTGAAACTTCAACTGTTCTTTCGTTAAAAATACATTATGTTCACCAAATAACGCGAAATTTACTACTCCATAACATTTATTAACAGTAGTGAAAGTTTACTAAAATAACTTTTCAGCTCAATAAAAAAGGATACTCGGAAATATCGTAGCACTTGGTATAGGACACTAGCTAGATGAACGACTCAAGATAAAATGTGGTTGCTCAACACCAAGTTTTCACAACACAAACTTATTATTGAAAAAGAGTCTGCATAACTGGTGCATCCAGTTATACAGTACACAACTGATAATTTGTGATGAAGGTGGTGGTAGTTTCGACCCCCTGTGGCTACTCAGAAATGACGGCGTAAATATCCATGGTTGCTGCTATGTAACAAGCTCTGAAAATTCTTTTCTTAGCTTCGAATTTTGTCAGAACAGAGTTAACCAAAGTATGACATAAAAATAAGCCAAATTACTTCCACGTCTAAGGCTATGTTATATACTGTTGCTGTTCTTCTTACCTCGTTATGAACGTTGTGCCATCGACTGACTCTTGCCACACAGGAGCCTTGCATTTCGACCGCCAGATCCACCTTTTATATTCTCGTCAAGCCACTTTCATTGCCGAGGGAATTCCCTCCAACTTTTACATGATTTTGTATTTCGACGTAATTGTCATCAAGGAACGTGACTGAATGAAATTTAAATGATTAGAAACATACATTCCCTGTGTATGAGCCAGTATTACAAATGACGTTTTAACATTTTTGTTCTTCTATACAATATTGTTTTTAAATTTACATCCATAAATTAATTACGTTGAAATGAATTGACATAAATAGTAAATTAATCATTCACATAGATGTTACATCAAGGAGGTTGGTGATGTAGAAGTCACATTAAGCAAAAACAGACAGTAAAGTTTGATAAAACAGACAAAGATCATGTTAAAATGCCTCAGCTATATGCCAAGAAAAAGGTATATGCAAATTGCACAATATAGCAACAGATTCACCACGGACGCTGTGCAAATGCCTCCTTTAGTTTAGTAGACCAAAAGCAGTTGGTAGTACGGTACTGAAAAAGCAAATACATGGTCGTAACTAACAGCATTTCCAACAACGAATATTTCTAAATTCAGTTCATGGCGCACTATAACGCGAGGTCTTCTAGAGCGTGCGCGAGAAACCTGTACTCCCTGCCGAAAATGCTCAGGTTCCGCGTGCCATACTGACATCATCTGTCCGCACGATCTGAAACTATATCATAATCCCTCGAATCTTCTTGTACATGTTATACCATATTTGTCGAGCAAGCAGTATTTAATCATTAGCAGTTCGACGCAGTGGGCAATGTCGACAATTTGCCATTAGATCTGTATGCCTATTATTTGTGTTATGATCTGCGCTCTCTATAACTAAACTGGAGAAAATTAGACGAAACGTTAAAAGTGGCCGAGTGAAAATGAAACATAAATGTTTATGAATAATATCTTCAACACAGTTTATTTTTCTTTCTGGTTACTGTCACAGTGCTCCTGTGAATTGGTGAACCTAGGGTGATGACGAGATTTCGTGACTTTCGTAACAACGTCAGTTACGCCTGCCTTTCCACGAATACACTGCTCGCTCTCACTGAGCAGTCTTTGCCTTGGAGCATTCTCCTTCTGCCGACGACCGCACGCGCCTCTCAGCGGTAACAGAGTTCTTCCATCATGAATACGTTGGCTTCTTTTCTCGAGGATACAGTCCGGAAACAGTTCTTTCTGGATCGTCTGAGCACGTCGCCTCCCATTTCTTCGTCCTGTTCCCTTCTCTAGTTCCCTCTGGATCGTCTGACCACTTCTCACCCATTTCTTTGTAGTGTGCCCTTCTTTCACTTCCCTTCCCCATCACTTTCACTTCTTCACATGATTCACGGAATGTCCTGGTCACTTCAAGATAATCATGCCTGGTTTTACACTCTGTGAGTGGCTCGAAGTATGTGCCAGGTATGGCTTTTATTCCGCCTATTTTAAGATACTTCCAGTTTTATACAAGGACGAAGTCTAGGAAGAATTGCTATATGTGCTGTTGTGTGCGAAATGTAATTTATCTTCATTTTTATCTATGAGATGGATACATTGTGATTTTAAGAATGCTTGTATATTCCGCCCTGGAAGATGTTCCTTCAAATTTTTTAAGCAAATTCTCGCGCGATGTACAACGTCTTTTTTTGTTTTTTGTTTTAATTACTTTATTTATTTTTTTTTATTAAAGAATGTTAGCCAATTGAGATTTTCCTACATTTGTGCTAAAAATCATTCACCACTCATTCAATGTGTGGTGGTGCAGCTTCAGGTTTTGTTGCTGACTTTGTCGTGTGAGCAAGAGAATTCCTTGAACGCCTCCTGTAAAATCCCAGTGGCAGGTTAATTTTACAAGTTACTGCGGAAGTACAATAGCAAAAATAACTTTCTCGTCAATATCAACAGGCGATGGTGCTGTTGGTACAAAACAGACGTTACATATTTGAAGAAACTGAAATAATATTAAACAGTTATGCACGTTACGGTAGGCATCAGTACTTAATAGTGATTAAAGATGGAGAAGCAAGTATTTATCGTGAGCAGTTGAAGCGAGTGTTGGAAAAATTATCGACTAGTCAAAAGAGTAAGACAATTAAATTTGTCTCAAACTGATGCAGACAGGTTTTCTAGGGACAGGGGCCTGTTAAACCGCGACAGTATCGCCCTCTGAAGCTTAGATAGTGTTGCCCTCTGAAGCTTAGATAGTATTGGCTAAATCCTGGCCAGCACTCATAGGAGCACTTTTTAGTCAACCACGAGCGTGGTGAACCGTTCTCTTTTAATGCCTAAGATCGCTTCTAGATACTCCCGCCAATTTGGAACGCTAGCTGCTTGTTTCCATTACTGCACCAGGGACTGAGACAGCATGAGGTTATGTACTAAAAGAATGAGTGAAAATGAGGGAGAATCAAATGAGAACCGCCTTTTAATTCCCTCGGTCCAGAGGCAGTGATGTGTAAAGTCCTCCTCTCAACTGGGCCGCTTTGTGAACATAGCTGCTAAGTATCATTAGATGACAAACTTGCTCCCTTCTATACTGACCGTGGGGGTAAATCTGCTCTCTACAGTTGTTAGAAACAAAAAATGCAGCGCGGCCGCACTAAGGGAGCAGAGTCTGCCAGGGGATTCCTTTGCACAAGGCGCATTCTGGCAAGACAAGATATTATAAATGATCTCTCTGCCGTCATAATTAAACTCTCAGTTACCTTGAAGTCAGAAGATAACTAACAAAGATCAATACGAAGGCCCTCCAGGAACTTTCAGTCGCCGCAGAACTACACTTTCAATTTATAACAATCTCTGCTTAGTATTCGGAAATTCCCGTTACAAACTTCTAGGACTTGTAGAGGGGACTTAGTACGTCATATTTTGAATAGGAACCCATGTCCAGAGACGTAACGTTTTCCTTGTAAGACGGTTTCAGTTAAGATGTGTCTGGCGTCCACGTCTGCTGAAAGAAAGAGAAACGTCTCACAATTGCTTGTCCTTGTATGCAATAGCGTAGACAGGATGATGTGTACAAAATTTGTAACAAAGTTGGTGGTCACCACATCGAGCCGCTAGTGTATTGCATCAGTAACGTTTCTACATACAGTATGCTATGTTCTTTTTTGTTGTGATTCGGTATAAACACGTAAAAATTTTTAAGCATTGAAACAAAAAACAACGCTTAAGAGATAAATGGATGTTTCTTATCCTTCTTCTTATGTTTTTTATCTTCTTATCTTATCTTCTTATCTTACGTTTTTTTTCGAACTATCTCCTACTAATTGTATCGTGTCAGCCTAAATCAGTTCCTCAACAGAAGAGGATTGGTTAGACAACTGAACTGAAACCGTTGTTGAATTGAAACGGTACATTTTCGACATGGGCTTCTCTTCAAAATCTTATGTACTCACTCCCCTCTACAATTCCATAAGTTTGTAATGGGAATTTCCGCACACCATGTACATCTTATAAAACTCTGTGTTTAATATCTCCACCTAAAATACTCAGTCGATTTCAAAACAAACTTCGTACACTTATCACTTGCTGTCTGGAAAGAAGCAAACACACAGTAAGAACCACCTACGTCTCGAAGGGATGGAAGTGAAAAAGAAGCATAAGGTACCAATCGCAAATACAGAACCTATAAGGGGCGTTCGTTTTACCTGGAAACATTGAAATATCTCGAAAACTACACATCTGATCAAAAAAAGTTATAATTGAAATTTGTTCGCCTCAGAGAGATAGCGCACTCGACCACCCTCACTCCGTCCAAACCCCAGCCACGATTTGTTGGGGGGGGGGGGGGGAGGGGGGGCGGGGGTTTGCAGATTACGGTTCTACGGCAAAATCTACATACGTTTTGTGTGAAGCAGTTTCTTCGTTTCGCCACAGATGGTGCTGTAATCGGGGGAATAGAAATGGATACACAACCGTAATTTACGACACTCCACTCAATGCCTCTTGAACATCAAATGGCGCGTCGGACCGCACCTCGATGCTGCGAGGGTAGGACAGGCCAGTGTTTCGTAAGTTCTAATTGGAAACTCTATTCGCGACGTTGTATTCATATCGACCAGAGGAACACTCGATCCGCCCCTTTGGACGTGGTTCGAGGCGACCACTACTCTACTTTTCCAATAAGAGCAAACGTTCGATCGTAGTACCGCCAACTTCAGTACACTTAGTGATCCGCTCTTCAAGGGACCGTACGTGAGAGAAGAATATCTGCGGTAATGTCAGCACAGGTGTTTCTGATGCGGTCGACAATGTCTTCATGGCCTGTTGGCACTTGCTGGTACACTTTATCTTTTAAATATCCCCACAGAAAGAAATCCGGCGATTTGTAATTTGGCGAGCCAATTAATAAAGCCCCTCAGCCAATCCACCGACCAGTGTAAACACGGTCTAATACCTCCCGTGCTTCAATTTTGTAATGCGCTGGACAACCGTCGTACTGAAACTGCATTCGTTGTCGAACATTCAGGTCATAATCCAGCCGCAGACCCCATAGTTCCCGTTCCAAAGACGTTCGATATCTGCGTCCATTCAGTATGCTGTCAATCAAATACGGACCAGTGAGTTTGTTCCCCATGATACCATACCATACCAAGGACGTTGCTGGTCAACTTGCTGTAAGCAGCGCGGACTGTCTACACTCCAGTAACGCACGTTATGCCGGTTAACGCTACTATAGTCTGTGGATGTAGACTCATCTGAATATAGTAGATCGGTAAAGAAAGAGAGGACATATAACATTTTTTGACGTTCCAGTTCATAAAATACGAAAATAAGCGCCACGAAGTTCTTGATGGAGTGACGCTTGGTCTGGATACTTATGACGAAGAAGTATTTCGACAATAATATCTATGGACATACGGGAATCGAGGTGCAATTGCCGGGTGCTTCTTCGTGGATTGTGGTGTACTGCCGCCAGTACAGCTATTTCATTAGCTTCTCCTGTAACCCGTTTGCTTCGTTTCGATTTGCCAGTTCGTACAGAGCCATCAGACATAAGGGCGTACACAACCTTCTAAAAGAATGAACGAGAGCGTGCTTTCTGTAGAAAACGCTCGGCACACAACGCTATAGCAGCCTCAACGTTTCTTCAATATTCTCCGTACATCGGGATCACTTAAATTTTTCTTCTGTGGTTGCAAAGTTCATCGTCCACTTGCACCTGTGTGTGCAGGCAATAAACACTGCGCAAGTATTGTAATGTTTAGAGCCGCTATCTGTTCTACGTCTACACGATATAACAGTGCTGGTCGCAGGGTACTGCCTGTTACGATACGTCGTAGTTCGCTACACGGCCACGGTGGCGCGTCGAGTAGTCCCCTGTTCGGAGGAATACAACGTTCCGAGTGGGGTTTCCAACTATAAGTTACAAAATACTGGCCTGCCCTACACTCGCAGCATGAAGGGGGCTCCCACGTGCCACTTTATATTCAAGGGCCATTTAGTATCATGTCGTAAATTACCATTTATATTCCCCCGATTACAGTGTCATCTGTGACCAAAAGAAGAAAATGCTTCAGACAACCGTAAGTAGATATCCCGTAGAATCGTAATCTGCAGTAAAAAGAACGGGGTTTCCCATAGAGGATATCAAAGTACCCCAACACCACCCACGCACTGGATGGGGTGGCGGATCGAATGTGAATCGTTGCATGTTCGCCTCCAAAACAAACCAGTTGGAATTATAACTTTTTTTTTTTTGATCCGATGTGTAGTTTTCGAGATATTTCAATGTCTTCAATTAGAATGAACACCCTGTATGCATACAATATTTGAGAATGATGCTGAATTGTAAGGCGTACCCAACAGCAGATATAGACACATATTACGAATTAGCAGTGATGAAGAGTACTCTCAAGTTTGAGATAAACGCACGGAAGGGTCATTGTGGAAAGAAGAGGGGTGCGAAAGTACTGAGGAATGATGAGACGAGTTTGTAGTTCCTAAGGAAATGAGTATAGCGATAAGAAAGACTACATTAGGCAGTTTAGCTGAAGAGGAGTGTCTACCTCTGAAAAGAGGAACGACAGGTGTCCAAAAGGTAAATATAGGTACTAGGAACGAAGCTGCTAAGAAACCTTGAATAACAGGCGAAGGACTTCAACTCATCGGCGAAAGAAGGAAGTACAAAAAAGTCGTTGAAGAGACATGAATACAGCAATATAAATCATTCAGGAATGAAATAAATAGGAAGTGCGAAGAAGTCAAGGCGAAATGGTTACACCAGAAATATGAAGAAATTAGAGAAGAAATGATGCTAGGAAGGACTGACGCAGTATATAGAAAAATAAAAACCACATTCGATCAAATTAAAAGCAAAGGTGACAGCATTAAGACTCCAATGGCAATTCAACTGCCAAAAGCGGAGGAGAGAGCGGATCAATGGAAGGCCACTGTGATGACGTGGTAGAAGAAGAAATTGGAGTCGATCTGGAAGACATATGAATCTTGTGTTAGAGTGAGAATCTGAAAGAACTTTGGCAGACGTGTGCTTAAGTCAGACAGAAGGGATATATAACATTCGATAGGAATTTCTGAAGTGGCCGGAAGAGGTGGTTCAAATGGCTCTGAGCACTATGGGACTCAACATCTGTGGTCATCAGTCCCCTAGAACTTAGAACTACTTAAACCTAACTAACCTAAGGACATCACACACATCCGTGCCCGAGGCGGGATTCGAACCTGCGACCGTAGCAGTCGCGCGGTTCCGGACTGAGCACCTAGAACCGCTAGACCACCGCGGCCGGCAAGAGGTGGTAACCAAACGACTATACAGGTTGGTTTTTAGAGCCTATGGAATTGGCGGCATAGCATCAGACTATCGAAAAAAAATTCCATTCAATTCCGAAGAAACCAAGAGCAAGTAAGTGCGAAAACTATCTTTCTTTCGATTCCGAAGATAAAAAGAGCAGAAAAGTGCGAAAACTATCACATAATTAGCTTAAACGCCCATGCATCCAAGCTTTTGTCAAGAAAAATATAAGGAAGAATAGAAAAAAAGAAATGAGGAACAGTTGATGATGGTCAGCCTTCAGTTTGGCTTTAGAAAGGGTAATGGCACCAGAGAGGTAATACGGACGTTCCACTTCATAATGCATAGAGGTAAAGAAAATGAAGGAATGTTTATAGCATTTGTCGACATGGAAAAAGTGTTCGACAATGGAAAATAGTTATATAATTTTTTTATATGACACCTTTTCGAAACTGACTAAAAAGTATAAAATATCGTAATTTCTCATATCCCCAGTCAGGACTTAGGCCCATACAGATAGTCCTGAAAATGTATGCATGTAAAAATTTTTTGTAGATACGAAAATATTTGAAACATTTAGAAAGAGAATCATGAAGCCCATGAATTAGATAATGGTAAGGAGGTGAACTATGCATGCATAAATTATGTACTGTTTGTGCTGCAGGATTTTCTGTTTTAAATTCTACAAGGATTATCTGCATGTCTGCAGTATCTCTGAATAGGTGAGGAGAAATTATTTTATACCCTTTAGTCAATTTGCCAGTGTGTTATGTTTAAAAACTTTTTTATTTTAACAATTATTTTCTGGTTTTTGGTCATGTCCAATCTTTCAATCGATTTCAAACATTTCCATGAGATTACTGCACAGACCAGCGGTATACTTTGGTATTATCTCTGTTTGTTTTTACCTGAGTCAATCATACCTAGCGTCCTCTTACGGTTATCTGACCAAAGGGTCTGTATAGTAAAAATTAGAATCTCGGTCACACAGGGACATCCAAGCAATCATGCTTACCAAGGGATGTTCGTTAGCGGAACAGGAAGAGGGGAAAAATAGCAGTGGTTCACAATGTACCCTTCACCACACTCCAGGCAATAAAGCTGGTTAATATCGCATTGTTCTCGTACTATGAGGTACATAGAAAGCTTGAAGTCTCAAAATCATAGGGAAATGATAGTGGTGAAAAAAATGCTATCCATCACACACTAGAGAAAAAATTGTGTGAAGTATTGTACAGTTCTCAGATATGTCGAAAATTCCATGTTGTAGCTCACCAGGAAGTTAGTTCAAAACCATCTGCAAAATTTGTTTATAACGGACAGATAAGACAGCGATGTAATAAAACATGTCTGCTCGAAGTGATTTATATATAAATATCTGCTAACATCCCAGCTATTTACATAAATCACTTAGAGCAGACATTATTTGACGCTAAAAGTCACATCGACAGCTAAGCCATCTACTACAAAACATACGTTGATGATACAATTACACATTTTGATGGCACCAATGAGGAAACAGACACATTAGCAACAAATCTGAGTAGCATGGACAAAAACATTACATTCACCGTCGAACATCAGACCAACAACAGAATCAATTTCCTAGACCCAAGAATCACCAACAAGAACCATAAATCTCATTTGAGATTTATAGAAAACCAATATCTCCTGACATATGTATCAACAGCTCATCTTGTCATCCAAACCAGCATAAGATGGCATATTTTAGATCCACACTGAATCGCCTACACAAAATTCCACTTGAACCAGTTCAAAAAGAAAAATAAATGATTATCATTAAGACAATAGCTTCAAACAATGGATGCAACCCTCTCAATTCAGACAAACTATCACAAAAATATTCAAAAGCCATCAGCCAACAAAGCTGCATACCAGACAATCATGCATATTACACAAGACACAGTAGAAGATAGCAGAAACTATATTATCTTCTGGTAAACCTTCCGGGATGTAAGGTCGTGGTCCATGAAACTTTTCAGCTCCTAAAGTTTCGTTCAGAGCTGCGCTGGACGAAACGTTAGGAGCTGAAGAGTTTCATGGACCACGACCTTACATCCCGGACGGTTTACCAGAAGATATGTCATCCGGTCGTGAAAGCTTTCATACTATGATCAGAAACTTTATTGCGCTACCTTTCTTAGGAAGCTATCCTGTAAAATAAGCTATCTATTTAAAACACAAACATTAGAATAAGCTTTCACACAGACAACAAACTCCAGCTATTAACGGTTCACAATACAAAAATTAACAACCCCCCAAACTAAAAATCGGGCATATAAAAACTCATCTCTCAAAGTTGCCCATCTTACTACGTACAACAAACAGAAAGATGCATTGAGACACGGTTCAAAGAGCGTATAGATGCCATACGTTTGAGTAACACTTCAAATTTCACATTTGCCTTGCACACAACTACTAACAGTCATGGAATAAAGAGCACTGAAGACCATGTACAGATATTGCATAATGCCAAGAATGGTAGCTTTATGTATTTGCTTGAGTAGATTGAGATATATGTAGATAAAATCAAATCGTCACAAAATCTCCTCAGTGAAAAAACCAAGCTAGCCAATACGGCCTTTCTTCAACATTTCATTCACCTGATTTCCAATTTAAAGTAAAAAGAAAATGAAATGTCCACTGTTATAATATTTATCATGCACATCCATCACAAAGCATTCAGTGTATGCTGTACTATGCCCATAGTTGTAATACTTATTTATGACACCTGGCCCTTGCCATTTACTTTGGTTCCAATGTATACCATAACATTGACGTAATATCACTGGAGTAACCTGCAGTAACACTTTACAACTGACTGCTTTATTTGTTTATCTCAATTTTAATCAGTTCTCTTTCAATGTAAATAGTAAGTAATGTAACACTAGCAATTTGTAAATTTTTATTGTCACACGCATGTACATAACGAAATATCTCTGAGATTGGAAGTGTTTGCCATTGTTATGGTAGCAGTATCGCTATCTTTGTATACATACCACCATGTGATGGAACTCCTTAGCGTGCGAGGTGTGCTTTACATTATGTGCATAGATGTCATCTTTGTATACATGGTGAGTCACCTAACGTTACCGCTGGATATATTTCGTATACCACATCAAATACTGACGAACCGATTCCACGGACCGAACGTGAGGAGAGGGGCTAGTGTAATTGTTTAATACAAACCATACAAAAATGCACGGAAGTATGTTTTTTAACACAAACCTACGTTTTGTTAAATGGAACCACGTTAGTTTTGTTAGCACATCTGAACATATAAACAAATACGTAATCAGTGCCGTTGTAAAATGTTAATAACATCCGGAGTTGACGCTTGAAGCCTCCGACGTTCAGTTGCGTGTTGTAACAAACACGGGCCACGGTCGGCGAGCAGCATCTGCAGGGACATGTTTACGATGACGACCGTGTTTACGAGTGTGGCTGTAGTGCACTGTTGTGGTTTGGTCTAGCTGTCGCAGTGTCCGAATGTAGCGCTTGTTTCTATTGTTATTCTGCATTCGTCTCCGCACGCAGACCAACTGTAGTACACCGTTTTACCAGATGTCTGTGATAGTGTAGTGTTGTAGGAACTGTGACCATGGTGCATTCGAACTCTGAAAAGGCGGAGATGATAATCATCTATGGCGAGTGTTGATGAAATGCAGCTGAAGCCTGCAGGGTGTATGCAGAACGGTACCCGGACAGAGAGCATCCAACGTGCCGCACATTGCCAAACATCTACCGCCAACTGTATGCAACAGGTACGGTCGTAGCACGCAAACGTGTCCGTAACAGGCCCGTCACAGGAGAAGCGGGTGCAGTTGGTGTGTTAGCTGCTGTTGCCATGAGCCCACACATGAGTACACGGGACATTGCGAGAGCCGGTGGACTGAGTGAAAGTAGTGTCATGCGCATACTGCATCGTCACCGCTTTCACCCGTTTCATGTATCGCTACATCAGCAGTTACATGGTGATGACTTTAGTCATCGAGTGCAATTCTGTCCATGGGCATTAACAGAGAATGCGTTGCACTTCTACCTGTTTACCGATGAAGCGGGTTTCACAAACCACGGGGCAGTGAATCTACGGAACATGCATTACTGGTCCGTGGACAATCCTCGCTGGCTCACACAGGTGGAGCGACAGCGTCCGTGAACTGTAAATGTATGGTGCGGAATCACTGGCGACCACGTCATTGGTCCTCACTTCATTGCAGGGGCCCAAACAGCTGCAACATACATCGCGTTTCTACAGAATGATCTGCCGACATTGCTCGAAAATGTCCCACTGGAAACGCGTCGACGTATGTGGTATCAGCATGATGGTGCACCTGCAGATTCCGCAATTAACACTAGGCTGACCCTTGACAGGATGTTCGACGGGCGTTTCAAAGGACGTGGGGGACACATAAATTGGCCAGCCCGTTCTCCTGATCTATCACCTATGGACTTCTTTCTGTGTGGTGCGTTAAAGGAGAATGTGTACCGTGATGTGCCTACAACCCCAGAGGATATGAAACAACGTATTGTGGCAGCCTGCGGCAACATTACACCAGATGTACTGCGGCGTGTACGACATTCATTACGCCAGAGATTGCAATTGTGTACAGATAATGATGGCCACCACATTGAACATCTATTGGCCTGACATGTCGGGACACACTCTATTCCACTCCGTAATTGAAAACGGAAACCACGTGTGTACGTGTACCTCACCCCTCACGGTAATATACATGTGCTCAGTGAAAAAGACCAATAAAAAGGTGTTAGCATGTGGACGTAATGTGCTGTTCCAATCTCTTCTGTACCAAAGGTCCATCACCGTTCCCTTTGGATCCCTACGTAATTCGGTGCTCTCCGATACACACGATCGAACAGCGGAGGAGTGGTACTCAAGCGTCACTTTTAGGTTACAATATCTCTGGATGTAATTAACATTTTACAATGCAACAAACGGCACTGATTACGTGTTTGCTTATATGTTCAGATGTGCTAACAAAACTAACGGGGTTCCATTTAAAAAAACGTAGGTCTGTCTTAAAAAACATACATCCGTGCATTTTTTTATGGTTTGTATTAACCATTTACACTAGCCCCTCTCCTCACGTTCGGTCTGTGGAATCGATTCGTCAGTATTTTATGTGGTTTACGAAACATATCCAGCGGTAATGTTAGGTGACTCACCCTGTGTATACCTCCATGTGATCTCCATGTGATGAAACTCCTTAGTGTGTGAGCCATGCTTTACATTATGTGCATACATGCACATAAAAATGTGCATTATACGGTTTTCGCTGCTGCAACATCATAAGCAGTCTGCACTGGAACATAATGGCGCGGATTCTTCATCGTAAGTAACCGAAACATCTTCCTTTAATAATCCGTTTACATCTCTTAGAATCGTGTTCAGGCACAATTACTGTTAAAAAGACATTGTTACGCATCTAGGTTTGTTCAGTTGGGAAAACGAAAGGCGAAATCTAATGTAAAACGTGAACTAGCCGTCTAAAGATTAACCCGTCGGTTCGAAACCGGTAACGGCGTTGTTAAAATAAAAAAGTAGCATTGTAAATAGTGGCTGGTTGCTGTAATATTCTATGTAAGAGTCAACCTATAATTTGTACACAGCCACGGGCTCAAAATGTCAGTTTTTCACAAAATAGCATACAGGAACTATTTTCATTATAAGGCACTAATGTGGTATCAAGCCTAAAGCTTGCGAAAACGCTAGAAACACCAAAACAACCGTTTCATTAGTACACAGCAATGATCATATCATTTGAGAAGACAGAGAGTTTAGTTTCACGTGGTCAAAGCTTTCAAAACCATTCCGATTTCCATGGAGAAGGGTATTTGCTCCAGAGAAGTCATAATGTTTTATGTCATAATATTTTCTTGGATTTTGCTGCTAATCTGTGTGAGTGATACAGGCCCTTAGATAAGCAGTTCAGTTCCGTTTCGATGTTTTGCGGATATCTGTGGTCCGCATTTGCTGCTAATCAGATATACAATGTAGAGTCACATTAATGTGACCATCAATAGAAAGCAAGGATAATAACCTTTTGCAGTGCGACACGTCCAGGATGAGAGTTATTGAGGTTCTGAAAGGAACTGACAGTGGTGTGGAGCCATGCCAATTCTAGTGCCGTGGACAGTTGCGCCATGTTTCTCGGTTGAAGATCCGTGACGCGAGTAGCCCCCATTTATGTGGTTCTACTGATTCTCGACTTGGTTTAAATCGAAGAGTTTGGTGGCCAGGGGAATACGGTAAACTCATCCTGTTGCTCGTCGAACCACGCACGTACATTGTGAGCTGTGAGACACGTTGAACTATCCTGCTGGTAAATGCCATCGTGCCAAGTAAAAACAAACTGCATTTAGGCGTAGACATGGTCCCCAAGAATAGATGCTTCTGTTGATCTGTTGTGCCTGCAAAACTGACAAGGCTACCCAGGTTCAAATGGTTCAAATGGCTCTGAGAACTATGGGACTTAACTTCTGAGGTCATCAGTCCCCTAGAACTTAGAACTACTTAAAGCTAACTAACCTCAGGACATCACACACATCCATGCACGAGGCAGGATTCGAACCTGCGACAGTAGCGGTCGCGCGGTTCCAGACTGTAGTACCTAGAACCGCTCGGCCACCCCTGCCGACCCACCCAGGGATTGCCACGAAAATATTACCTGGTGCATAACTGTTCCCTCTCGTTGGTAGGTGTTTGCTTTCAAACGTGTCACGTAGTACACGCCAACGGCCATCAGTCTGATGGAGCATAAAACACAATTTATCTGAAAAAGGTATTGATCTCCCTCAGTGGGCGTCCAGTTGTGGTATTTGTGCGCAGCTTCCAGCCTCCGCCGCCAATGAACGGCAGTGTAGCATGGATGCATGAACCAGGCGCCCGTTGAGGAGGCCCATGTACGACAGCGTTCGCTAAATGATTGTTCATATGGGTGGGCACTTGCTCAACAGTTGGTCTGTCTTGTCATCTACGGCTCGTGGTGCACCGCAGTTCCCTCAGAGACGGTTTTGGATGGCAGCGTCATTTTGCCATGCACGGTGTACTTTAACTACGACAGCACGCGAACAGTTAACAGACTTCGCCGTTTTGTAAATTCTTCAACCTTCAGCCCGAAAACCAATGATAATGCCCTTCTATGCATCAGGCAGCTGACTGCGTTTCCGCATTACAACGACTACTCTGCTTCCACGCCCTCCCGACACTTTATATACCCTCCACGGCTAGTGCTTCCACCAGCAACCTACGAGTGGTATTGGACGCTGACGACGAAAATTGGCCGTGATCATACTAACGTAACGGGCCGTGTATCTCTCCTCAGATGATTTGCTGTGTATCAAACTCTGGGAGTATTAAATACGTGAAATTTCCACATATTCCCTGGGATCCTGGTCAGATGCAGCCTCATGCATTGAACTGCGAAGTACCAATGGTCTATGCAGTTGTTTCCACATTTTACAGTTCCTGTAGTAGCAGCAGTGGAGACTGCCGAAGTGCTGGGTTTGTATTTCAGTTTCACTCTCAGAAAGAAAGTTCCTTCCATTTGTTAGCCGGCAGAGAATGCCTCGGCACCTCGGTGGTTGGCGCCAGGTGTTAAGGTCAGCCGGCGGCCAATGACCGTCCTTGTTTTTGCCAGACACCTCTCGCCCGCCATTTGTCACGGAGGCCGCTACTGGCGGACCGTCTCTTTGGGGCAGACGCCAGGCGCGTGAGAAGGGTTTTTACGCCGCCTGCCTGCCTTGCCTTGCTGACTGAGCGCTTCGGTGGTCTGCTGGTAGCGGCAGTACTTTCACTCTCACTCCAAACACCGTTCCCTTTGAGATCCGTGCCTAAATAGGTTAAAGTTGCACATTTCACACCAGTACCCAAGAAAGGAAACAGGAGTAATCCGCTGATTCACCGACTCACACCACTAACGTCTATTTGCAGTACTATTTTGGAACTTATATGTTTCGAACATTATGTATTGCCTCGAAGAAAATGATTGATTGACTAATAGCCAACACGATTTCAGAAAACTTGGCTATTGTAAAACACAACTAGCTCTTTATTCTCACGAACTGATGAGCAGTGGATGTCAAGCGGATTACTTAGTTTTCATTTCTGTAAGGCTTTTGACACGTTTTCTGACAAGCTACATCTAATCAATTTGCGTGCCTGTGAAGTATCGTCTAGGTGTGCGACTATCAGAAAGGTCGCAGTCCGTAATAATTGACGGAAAGTCATGGAGTAAAACGGAGGGAATATCTGACTTTCCCGAAGAAAGTGTATTCCTGATCTACGTAAACGGTTTAAGAGGCAATAGGAACAGCCCTCTCAGAAAGTTTGCAGATGAAGCTGTCATTCACGGTTGTAAAGTCATAAAAAGATCAAAAAGAACTGCAAAATGGTTTGGGCAACGATGTATGGTACGAAAAGTCGCAGAATGATCAGCATGAAGTCATCGGCATGAGAACGGAAACGAATCCACTAAATTTCGGTTACCTAATGAATCACACAAATCTGATGGCTGTAAATTCAAGAAAATACTTAGGGATTACAATTACTAATAACTTAAAGCTGAACGATCACAGCCATAATGTGAGACTTGAATTTCTTCCGGCGTATACAATGTTCAATTAATTTAGAGGAATGCAGCTGGGTGACTTCGTCGACAACTGACGACATTTCGACAGAGACACACCTTGCCATTTTCGAGGAAAAGCTGCAGCTAGTAAGCGCTGTGCAAGGAAATTTTAAACCGCGTTTCTCAGTGAAACTGAAAAAGATAACATTCACACATACTTTAAACAATAGCGCGATCACAAGCCTAAGGTGACCGACGTTAGAAGTTATCGATGGCGAAAGTAATAAACAACGGGTGAGGTAGCGTAAACACTGCCCTCTGCTTCTCTACAAGGAAAATAGCAGGATTCCATGCATAACTGAAACAAAATCCAAAATCACTGTTTGTGACGCTACTTCTTGTTAGATTCCATAGAATGACACATGCCAAGACAATGTTCTGCAATGGCGAATTTGCTCGGATATTGTAAGCGTGTGTGCGGCTGATGCATGTTCCTTCTAATTGACGTTAGAGACCAACAATGTAGCTAGGTGTTTAGCTACACGTTGTCGGAGTACCAATGATAAAATCAGACAAAGAGAAACCATTACCATGCGGATCTTAGGGAGACTATATAACCTAAAGGGAATAGCACAATAAAAATTAAGACTTTTGATGTCTCCTGCGATAAGGAAAATCTCTTCAGGTGGCCGTCAATCTTCCTTTCAACTCGTTTTGTGCGGTCAACACCGATCCAGCCATACACTTAATCAGACAGCAAACATTGCATGTTATCAGTGTAAACCTGCTAATCCAAAACAGTGGTAGCATTGCCCTTGTCCACAAGTATAATAACAGTATCCAGATCAACAGTAAGTGAATGTAAAGCAGCCCTCTCAGCTGTGTGATATTACTCTTTGGTGGACGTGCCCCAGTCAACACACGACATGACTCCTTCCCAGTCTCCTCTGAAACATCAGGAGGTAATTTAAAAAGAAAAAGAAAAAAAGACCTATTCAACAGAACTAATGACATCAACCACCGGCAAACGCTTTCGCGTCGGTTTAAAGCTCATAGTGCCTGCTGGATCAAAAAGGTGTCTGTTCTTTCGGACCTTTCTGAAAGTTGAGGCACCACATTTACATAATGAAGGTGAGACGGCCAGTGATCTCTTCAGCGTGGATGCTCACCGGGCTCGAACTCGTACGGGAATAGGTGACATGTCGCGAATAATGGGGATAATGGGCGAGAGGCACTACATTAGTAGTGTGCGGATAAGTTGAGAATTTGTTCTTGATTGTAGGTGTACTAGGGTAGTCCGTGCACTTGCGACGACCACAGTGTCTGGATGGTTCAGTGGTACGGTGCAGCATCACATCGAAGACAGAATGACCTGAATTGCAAGCAATGTGAAAGGAAAGCGATTGGAACGCCGTATTCATTGAGGCATTAGCAAGCAGTGTAAGTCAGTTGTAGATATTTTAGACGGCGTGATTGGAAACAGAAAACGCTACAGGCAGTGGACAAAAAAACTCCAGTTGCAACATTTCATAAAGAAAGTTTCTTTTAGCTGAAGTAGCGTAAGCAATATACAAAGCTATTTTAGTCTATGCTTTGAATCACGTTTTATCGTACCATTCTGTATTATAGAATTTTCATTTGTACTCATTCAATGACTGTAATCATGTAAATAAATAAGTAATAAAAATAAACAACTACAGACCTGTGGAACCTATCGCCTTTGGGGAATTTTTGGGATAGTTAGCTTTTTTATAACGAATTCAACTTAGTTAGACAAGAAGATAGGTCCACGACCCCGTAAGTAAGATGGGGGTAGCGCCTTTAATTATTAATCAATACGTCCTCAGTCCCGAGTTCGAACTCCGTAAAAAAAAGTAGGTGGTCTCAGCATCTGTATAGTAAGCAGGAGACCCGTGTTCGAATCCCGATCCGGCGTAAATGTTCAACTTTCTCCATCATTTAAATCATTGCCCACTAGCTGTGAATATCTTAAATTCCTTTCTGTCTTAGTTAACGTCCTTTCTGTCTTGCGCATGCAGCAATAGCAACAGGATTGCTCTTATTTTGTGGAAATATTTGTGCCGAAATGAAAATCAAACAGAGGGGGGATGCAACGATTTTAGGACGCAACGCTTTCCAACGAAGTAGAAAACGAATTGGCTGTGCATATTCTTACGTTCGACTAACGCATTTTGAACTTAAGAAAACTTGCGTTCGACATAGCAGAACTAAACGAATTGTCCCACGATATCAATGCAGAAGAAGCCATGACAGATAAAAAGTGAGCTGAATATGCCCATCCAAGAAATATCGCCGAATCCAAGAGAAATTGTGATAGCTCCAAGCAGAACTTCAAGGCCTATTCAAAGAGACTGTGACCTGACGAGCAGCCAAAATCAAAGTACAGCTAACGCAGGGAAAAGCAGAAGATAACTAGTATTACTACTCAATCCGCGAAGAGAAAAGTATTTTGGGAATTTTGCGGGAATACCAGTACAGGGACGAATTCGGAAAGCAGAGGATTTATATAGCGAGTTGAACGAGGAGGATTAAACGGAAGATGGACTCAGATGCATCGAATGCTAAATATCAATTCATGCATAGTGTGCAGGAATGGGGAAGGAATTAAAAAGTTACATCGCAGTGCCTGCAAATAGTGATGTAAGCATTAGAAATGAAACATTTCCCTAAATTTAATCTAGCACGTATTTTTAACCTCAGGAACGTATTTATAAGGGTGTTACTAGTTAAGCAACCTCAGAAACATATTAGGAAACCAGATTCCCAAATTGAAATACTTGCAGATGTATAGAAATTAAATGTAGTTGCGTTAGCTTTCTGAGAATTTCCGTTGGTTCGATCAGATACCAAGAACAACATCCTGCAGTTGAGGATGACATTTAAAAAAAATTAACAATGTTTAGTCTAGAATAAATAAAATCTCAAAAGTGGTGCAATCTAGGCATCTCTCCCCTACATAAGCCGCTAGAAAATGAAAGATTTAATACGGCGCAGAAAAATGTCTAAAAGCATCATATTCACTAAAGTCTACGTCTATATCTACATGGATACTCTGAAAATCACACTTAATTGCCTGGCAGAGGGTTCAGCCAACCACCTTCACAATAATTCCCTATTATACCACACCTGAACAGCGCCCGGAAAAAACGAACACCTATATCTTTCCGTGCGAGCACTGATTACCTTTTTTTTAATATGAACATGGTTTCTCAATATGCAGGTCAGCATCATTCGGAGTAGAGAGTTGTTGATTGAAACTACGTGATAAAATTCCGTCACAACGAAAAGAGCGTTTGTTTTGTAGGTTTCCATCCCAAGTCCTGTATCATGTCCGTCAAACTATCTCCTATATTTCGCGATAATACTAAATATGCTGCTCTTCTTTGAACTTTCTCGATGTACTCCGTCAATCCTCTCTGGCAAGGATCCCAGACCGCGCATCGTACTCCGAAAGTGGAAGGACAAGCGCAGTGTAGGCAGCCTCTTTAGCAGATGTGTTACTTTTTCTAAGTATCCTGCGCATAAAACGCTGTCTTTGATTCGCCTTATCCATAGTATTTTCTTTGTGTTCTTTCCAGTTTAAATTGTTCGTAATTGTAATTCCTAGGTATTTAATTGGATTTACGGCCTTTCGATTAGACTCATTTATCGTGCAACTGTTGTTTAACGGATTCCTTTTACCACTCATGTGGATGACGTCATACTTTTCGTTATTTAGAGTCAATCGCCAATTTTCAAACGATTCATATATCTTTTCTAAATCGTTTTGAAATTTATTTTGATCTTCTGGTGACTTTACTAGACAATAAACGGCAGAATCATCTGCAAACAATCTAAGACGGCTGCTTAGATTGTCTTCAAAATCTTTTATGTAGATAAGCAACAACAGAGGCCATTTACCACTACCTTGGGAAACGCTAGATATCAGTTCTGTTTTACTCGATGGCTTTCCGTCAGTTACTAAGGACTGTGACTTACGGAAATATGGATTAGATTTGAAATTCCTTGTCAACAACACTCAACACTTCTTGGGTGTAAAGAAGTAGTTGTGTTTCACAAGAACGATGTTTTTTACACTGAAACGCCAACGAAACTGTGCTCAAATACACAGATTGTAAACAGGCAGAATACGGCGCTATGGTCGGCAACGCCTATATATGACAAGAAGTGTCTGGTGCAATTGTTACATTAGTTACTGCCGTTACAATGGTAGGTTATCAAGATTTAGGTGAGTTACAACGTAGTGTTATTGTCCACGCACTAGCGGTGTGGCACAGCATCTCCCAAGTAGCTATGAAGTGTGGATTTTCTCGTATGAACATTTCACGAGTGTACCGTGAACATTAGGAATAAGGTAAAACATCGAATCTCCTACATCGCTACGGTCGGAAAAAGATCCTGCAAGAACGGGACCAACGACTACTGAAGAGACCCGTTTAACGTAACAGAAGTGCAACCCTTCCACAAATTGCTGCAGATTTCAAAGCTGGGCCGTAAACAAGCGTCAGCGTGCGAACCATTTAACGAAACATCATCGATATGGGCTTTCGCGGCCGAAGGCCCACTCGTGTCCCCTTGATGACTGCACAACATAAATCTTATGCCTGTCCTGGTCCGTCCGCACTGACACTGGTGTGTTGAAGAGTAGAAACATGTTGCCTGATCGGACGAGTCTCGTTGCAAATTTATCGAGCTGATGGACGTGTACGGTTATGGAGATAACCTCATGAATCCATGGGCCCTACATGTCAGCAGGGGACTGTTCATGCTGGTGTACGCTCTGTAATGGTGTGGGACGTGTGCAGTTTGAGTGATATGGGACCCTCATACCTTTAGATACGACGCTGACAGGTGACACATACGGAAGCATCCTGTTTCATCACCTGCATCCATTCGTGTGCATTGTGGATTCCGACGGACTTAGGCAATTCCGGCAGGACATTGCGACAGCCCACACGTCCAGAATTACTACATAATGCCTCCAGGAACCCTCTTCTGAGTTTAAACACCTCCGCTAGCCACCAAACTCTTCAGACATGCACGTAATTGAGCATATCTGGGATATCTTGCAACGTGCTATTCGGAGGAGATCTCAGTCCCCTCGTACTCTTACGGGTTTATGGACAGCCCTGCAGGATTCATGGTGTCAGTGCCCTCCGGCACTACTTCAGACACTACTCTAGTCCATGTCACGTCTTGCTGCTGCACTTCTGCGTGTTCGAGGGGGTCCTACGAGATATTGAGTGGGTGTACAAATTTTTTTGGCTCTTCAGCGTAAATTCGTGTTGACTATGTGTCAATAGAACGTTCTCGTCGAGGTGATTTATAATGTTCGAACACAATATATGTACAAAATCATATTGCATATCGACGTTAAGATATGGGCCTGTAAATTAATGGATTCCTCATATTCCCTTTCTTGAATTTCGCTGTGACCTGCGAAATTTTCCTGTCTTTGGGTACGTGTCTTTTGACAAGCGAGAGGTTGTATAATATTGTTAAGTACAGTGTAAACCAGAAGCTGCGTCACTGCTTCGAGGTTATATATTAATAACTTACTCACGTTGGCAGCTGTTCTTGATTCAAATTCGGTAATATATACTTAGTCTTCTTTGATGAAGGAATTTCGGAAGCCTGTGTTTTGTAGTTCTGCTTTTGTATCAGTGTCGTCCATAGTATTTCCATTGCTATCGCGCAGAGAAGTCATTGATTGCGTCTTGACCCTCGCATACTTCACATTGGACCTGAATCTCTTTGGATTTTCTTTCAGATTTCGTGATAAAGTTTTGTTTTGGAAACTATTACTAGCATCTCGCATTGACACTCCGCTAAATTTCGAGCTTCTGTAAAATTTAAATTTGGCACGCTTTTTTCGTTGTTCTGGCAACAGTGTCCTGACCCGTTCTGTATACAAAGGGGAAACAGCTCCGTAGTTTTCTAATTTATTTGTTATAAATCTCTCTATAGCTGTCGATACTATTTCCTTAAATTCAAGCCACGTCTGGTCTACACTTACATCGTTAATTTGGAAGGATTGGAAGTCGTCTCTCAGGAAGGCGACAAGTGAATTTTTATCTGCTTTTTTGAATAGGTATATTTCCGTTTATTTTTGGAGGAGTTGGGGGTTACAGTATTCAATCTCGCTGTGTTCGCTAAACCTTGTTCCCGTTTTGAGGCTCGTTATTAGCTCAGGATTATTAGTTGGTAAGAGGTCAAGCGTGTTTTCGCAACCGTTTACTGTTAGCGTCGGGTTAATGAAGTAACTCCTCGAGATCATTTTCAGACATCGCGTTTAGTTCAATTTCGGGTGATTTTTTGTGTCTACCTCCGGATTTAAACATGTAGTTTCGCCAACATCTCGAGGATAAATTAAAGTCACCACCAACTATAATTGTATGAGTTGGCCACCTGTTTAAAATTAAAATCCAGTTTACTTTGAATCTTTTAGCAATTATATCATCTGAGTTGGGATGTCGGTAAAAGGATCCAATTTGTATTTAATTCTGATAGCCAACAATGACTTCTGCCGATACTAACTTACAGGAACTATCTGCTTCAATTTCTCTACAAGATAAACTACTTCAAACAGCAACATACACATCACCGCCAACTACTTTCAGCCTATCTTTTCGGAACACCGTTAGGTTCCTTGCAAAAATTTCTTCTTATCTTCGGCTTTATCTAGCTTTCAGCGTCTGTAACTACTTGAACATCAGTGGTTCGTGTCGGGTCTTGGAGCTCTGGTACTTTCGCAATACAGCTACGGAAATTTAAAATTTTTATACGGATAATAACTGTATCAACGTTCTTTCTATGTTCGACGTGCACCCTTCGAGACTGAAGCCCTTTTTGTATTCTCTCGAGACCCTAACCTAAAAAACCGTCCAGTCCACGCCACACAGCCTATGCTACCCGTATAGCCGCATACTGCGTGTAGTGAGCTTCTGACCTATTAAGCTGTATCCGAAACCCCACCACCCTACGGCGCAAGTCGACGAATCTGCAGCCTACACGGTCACACAACCGTCGTAGCCTCTGATTCAGACCCTCCACTCCGCTCTGTGCCAGATGTCCGTATCCGGTCCTGTGGACTATGCTTCAAATGGTGAGCTCTGCTTTCATCTCGTAGGCAAGACTGGCAGCCTTTACTACTTCCTAAGTGACACACATCACTGATGCTGATGTGAGCCACCACCTGCAGTGCGGTGTCTTTGCCTTTCCTACCTCCTTGGCAGCCACATCACTAAGGGGCCCATAACGCGCCTAATATTTTTTTGAACTAACATTGTAGCAATACTTGTTAGTGTGTGACTGTCATCAAACTGCTAAAATTAGTCGTACACACTGTTGATATTGTGCTACGTTTCTTTTAGGTAATTTGCCTTACTGCATGTTGACTCTGTTCAAAAAGACCTTGCAATAGAAACGAGCCAAACAGACGGATGACGCACAATTAAAATGGTTTCCGCTCGCACATTCTTTCAGGCAGCTTGCAGTGCTGCGGGATCCATCTTGCTAAACAATGTCAAAAAAAAGTTCGTTAAACGGTATTGAGTAGGAAACTTCGACGTCGATCTCTTGGCTAGGGCGTTACCATCCCAAGTCATTCGAGAGTAATGCTTAGCGCATTATGTGCGTTATAGAAGCCTACCATGACAAAGCGGAATTAGGAAGTCGAAGCGAAAGGTGATCTTAAATGTGTGTAGTTTACGTAAAAAAAATCTATCAATGAAACTCTTTTCGTGAAATATCGACAGGCTGGGAAAAAATATGTCAACATATAGTAATTAGACTGCCTCTTCATCACTGCCATTTCAACCCAACAGGCTTGAGATGGGCCCACTCAAATGTTATGTTGCCAATAGTAATAGCAAAAAGTCTTTTGTCTGCAGTTGAAGCATTCACCAGCAAAGCTGTTAGGAAAATCACTTTTGAAGCCTGAAAACTTCATTCGTACGCATTGCATCATAGTGTACAATAAGGGTGGCAGAATGAAGCTATTTCAGAAAATTCATCAGAGGAAATGACCACTTCATTAAATACGACTGACGACGTCACTTTAAGAAACTGTGACAGTAAAGAGAGTACTGTGAGCAGATTTCTCGATTGCCACAATAAAGGGAGATTCACAGGTGGAATTATATTTTCGAAAATCTGGCAATTATTAATAAGTCTTTTATCAGAAAATGAGTCCGAATTAAGTAAATCTGAGCAAAAAAACAGTGTTTAGCACAAAAAATAAATCTCTCACTTTTGCAAAATAATTGTTGCAATACTATAGGAGTTTATTTTGTGTTGCTACTCATATTTCTTTCAAACTGGTAATATAAGTTTCCCCACTTTAATTAACATTTAAAAATTTGTGGATAAGTTAGCAATAAGAAGAAAATATGCAGTAAATGTTGTAACTTAATACTAAACCTAGTTATGTGTTTCTCCTGCAGTCACACCGGCGACCGCTTACCTTTTGATGTACGAGTGGAACATCATGCGCTAGATATAACTCTAATTATCTTCTGTTAGGTATCTCTGTCTGAGTTTCGGTTTAGAGCAGATGAAAACATGACGCTTTCATAAGATTTCTTCTTCATGATATGTCCATCAAAATCCATAACGTAAATGTTTCCAGACTTCTGAAACTTCGGTAACATCATCAAGAAATGCAGTTTCGTGGACTTTCCTTACACCACCTTCAGAATCTGTCATCGAAAACGAAACTAAAATAATGACTAGTGCAACACTTCTGGAACACACGATGGCAGCTCCAGTTTTGTACACTGCATAGTTTTTCCGGGAGTTCAGTGACATATATGTTTAAGCAATTGCTCAGTACGGGAAGCGACAACTGTGTTCCGTGGCTCCGAGTGCTGCTGAACAAGTGTCAGTCCCAGAGTAATTTTGAACAAAGTATAGGTCAGGGCAGGTAGCTCAAAATGCCACCTGAAAAGGCTAACAGCATCCATCTTGAAGTGTGTTTTATTTAATTAGGCCATACGTAGTGTGACACTCAAGTGTTCTATCTATAATTCTGCATCTACAACCAAATTGTACAAAAGTATATAAAACGCTAGTTGGGAGTACAGTTATTAGGGCTACATCCGTTCCACTACCGTAAGGAACGGAAGAATAATTGTTGCTTAAACACCTCTGTAAGGATTGCAATTCATTAATCTTGTTTTTGCAATGCCTGCAAGAGTGATACGTAAATGTTGTGGTGCATTTGTTGGTTTGTCATTTAAAGTTGGTACAAACTTTGTAATTAAGCTGTAGCTAGCGGCCATTCGTGTAGCCCTTTTTTTAATACGTTCAGTACTCCTGTTCGTCCCTTTTGGTATCGGCCTCACATGTTTGAAGAATATTAAACGGCGGATTGAACAAGTGTTTTGTTATCTCAATCTTTTGTACACTGACTGCATTTCCCTAGTATTCTGCCAATGAACCGACTTCGGCCTCTAGCTTCACCTACGACTGAGCCTTTGTGACCTTTCCGTTTCATATTCCTCTATATTGGCACACCTGAGTGCTTGTATGGGTTCACCGATTTCAGCTGTGACTCATTCATACTGTAATCAAACGATACACCACTTTCTTCGCTTTTCAAGACAATACTTTTACATTTTTGAACCTAAAAAGCACGTTGCCATTCTTTATACCACTTGGCAATCACATCGAGATCTGAATGAATATTTGTACAGCTTTTTCCAGGCGAGACTTCATTATAGATAACTGTATGTCTGCGAAAACTATCTACACTACATATAAACCTAGATGATTACTCTGCATTTCACATTTAAATGTCGGGCAGACAATTTCTCTGCCGTTACACTATTGGACAGCGAGTAAGAGGAACGAACACTTAACTATTTCTCTGAGATCCCTGATTTCTCTTATTTTATTATGACGATCAGTTCTCGCTATGTACGTGGCCGTCAACGAAGTATTTTCTCACTGCGAGGAGGCAGTTGGAGTGAAAATGTCTCACCGCAACGAATAAAAAACGTTGTTTTAATGATTTCCAACCCAACTCAGGTATCATATCCATGACACTCTCTCCCCTACTTCACGATAATACAGAACGAGCTGTCCTTTTTTGAACTTTTCCCTTGTCTCCATCAGTGCTATCTGATGCGCATCTCACACCTCCAGGGGAGGACGGACATGCTAGCCTAGACAGCCTCTTTGGAAGAACGGTTGCATCTTGAGAGTGTTGTGCCAATAAATCTCATTCTTCGGTTCGCTTTCTCAACAACATTATTTATCTGTTCTTTCCATTTTAAGCTATTAGTTATTGTGATCCCCAGATATTCAGTTGAATTGACAGCATTTAGATCTGCGCTACTTCTCGAGCAACGAAAAATTGAACTGATTACTTTTAGTACTCATTCGACGGCTCAACCTGTTGCATTATTTAAAGTCAACTCCCACTTTTCGCGCCATGCAGATATCTCCTGTAAATCATTTGGCAAATGGTTTTGACGCTTTGATGAGTTTACTAGACAGTAAACGACAGTATAATCTGAAAACAATCTCAGAGGGCTATTCAAATAGTCTCCCAAATAATTTATATAAATCGACAGCAGCAGAAAACCTATAATACTTTTTTGTGTGGAACGCGAGGTATCACATTTGTTTTACTCGATGACTTTCCTTCAGCTACTTAGAAACCTTTCTATCAGAAAATCACGAATCCAGTCGCAGAATTCAGACGATATCCCACGAGCACGTGATTTGCGTGATGCTATCGTTAATATTGTCAACAAAGTCATCAGTATACAACATGAACAGTGAGAATCTCTATACATTTCTTTGGGGCACATCTAATGGTATTTCTACGTCTGTCGACCAATCTCTGTGCAGCATAGTTGCGCCCACCATACGAACTAATCTTTATTCCAGCCACGAATTTCACTTATTACCCTATACTACCGTGCTTTCCATAATAATAAGCGCGGGTGTGGCAATGAGTCAAATGCTTTTCGAAATTCAAGAAATACTTCAACTACCTGACTGTGCTGCTCGATAGCCTTCAGTATACCATGTGATGTTTTCGAAAATCATGTATGTGGCATGAAGATATCTCATCGTATTTCAGCTCAGAATACGTTCTAAGACTCTACAAGTAATGGATGTAAAGGGTATCGGCCGGTGGTTTTGTGGACAATCTGTGCCACCCTTCTTGCTGATTTCTGACCTATGCTTTCTTCTAACCACTGGAGACTGTTTCTTTGTTCGAGCGATGTACGGAAGGTGATGGTTGATAGAGGGACAAACTCAGCCGTAGATTCGGCATAGAATCAGATAGGTATTCTGTCAGGCTCTGCAGCTTTGTTCGGTTTTGAAGATTTCAGCTATTTCTCAGTACTGCTGATCCTAATATCTATTTCACTAATGTCTGCAGTGATGCGAGAATTGAATCTGGCTCATATTTTTCCCCCTTTACAAAGGAATATTTGAAGATGGAGTACATAATTTCAGTTTTGCTTTGTTAAGAACGGTTTTTTTCTTCCAGTCTCGTCCATGACTCTGTAGACACAGCTTTTATATATGACTAGTTGTTCTGTGGATTTTGTGAAAGATGTTTCAATAACATTCTGCTCCCGTTATAGTCGGAGGCTTCACGCATTGCCCTCTCGACAGCTGAACAGCCAAATGAGTCAGTAAGGGCATTCGTCCTTGGGGCAGATGCTAATTAATTAGTAACTGAGTGCAAAGCGCTAGGTGGCTTGGAATGGCGTCAATTGGTTCATCCTACCCTGGAACGAAGATACTTGCGCCCAAAGAATATTGAAAAATTTAGTGCAATGGTTGGTTTGCACATGTGTAGTATGAATGGAAAGAAAGATTGGTGGGACCAGTATCTTAGTCTTCGATCACTAAAGAACCGATCACTCTGAATGAGTTTATTCATATCGATTCCACATAAGAAGGCATTAATTACAAGAGTAATTTTTCATATCAGTTTTACACTCAGGTTATTTAATTCTTGATAAGTCTAATATGCGTGTTACACGTGTCAGGGGATAAATTAAAGAGGTTCACCGATTCTTAAGACTTCTTCGTGCCAGCTGGCGAGTTTGGGTCTTTCTGTACTTCTGAGATGCCAACCATTCCGTCGTACTGCGCTGTCCAATGCTCATGATGTAGGTCGTCACACGTATTACTACATCTTCCACATCTCGTAACAAAATGCCAAAATCTTCTCTCAGAACAGCATAGGATATACTGGTCCAGTTCTCTGATCACCTACCGAGCGAAGTGGCGCAGTGGTTGACACAATAGATTCGCTTTCGTGAAGACGACGGTTAAAATTAACGTCCAGCCATCCAAATTTAGGTTTCCAATGATTTACATGGCTAGAGAAAAATGTCTAATTGTTTAATTTTAAAAGGGCACAGCCGATTACCTTTCCTATCATTTCGTATCCGAGCACGTGCTCCGTGTCTAATAAACTCTTTGTCAACGGGCCGATATACTCTAAATCGTCCTTTCTCTCATCACTCCCTTCCATCCATACATATTATAAAAATGGATGTACAGTCGTGCTCAAAAGTATCCGAACGACCTGAACTGCATTACGCCTGATTCGCATGCAACACACATAACGCAGCTGCCTAGCAGATCCCCTAATCGCTCCTTGGTACAGTCGTTTGACTATTGAATATTTTTCCAAAAGACACCACTAGAAAACACTGCTCTGTATCGCAATAACTCAAGATGTAAAGTAATACCACGATACTAGAAATATCAGGGAACACCTTATCACAGATGAGACAGCCCTGAAGCCTTGCAAGCTCACATTTATTGCAATAAATGACAAACCTGAAGTGTTACCACTCTCATTATTACGTCACATAGGTAATGTACGTAGTAAGTTCGTCGTATTCATGATTTCCTCTTCAAAGTAACTTACCGTACTTGTTATTTAACACAAAATGACATTAAAAATTTAAGTTATTCACGAGTAGCTAGTTGAGAATATGTATGAACTTCAAATGACACGACGAACCGTCTCGTTCTGCATATGGATTCAAACACAAGTCATTCAGCCTAAGATTTCGTGACTGATGGAAACTAACAGTCATTCCTGACTAGGCATACAGAAAGGGATATACCTCGATTTTAGACAGTATCAGTTAGCAAATATCAACTTTAAATTACATAACGTAAACATTTTTAACGGACGCGAATTCCTATCCAGCATCTATTGTCCCTATTAAAGAACTACGAGAGATGTAAAATATTGATTCTTCACAAGTAACTTACATGAAATGCCGTGAGGTAAAGCTGTTTGTTGCGGAGGGATTCGAACCGAGAACAAAATCGGATTGTTATCGAAGAACAATCAACTGTGACGTATCGGATTTTCTCGGCAGTAGCAAGATATTTTTACTGAAATG
The DNA here is from genome assembly GCF_021461385.2 of Schistocerca piceifrons. Classification (NCBI taxonomy): domain Eukaryota; kingdom Metazoa; phylum Arthropoda; class Insecta; order Orthoptera; family Acrididae; genus Schistocerca; species Schistocerca piceifrons. The sequence goes on along the minus strand of NC_060144.1, from coordinate 292,802,213 downwards.
ACGAGACGAAACATAAATTATTTCCTTCCCAGGACTCCAACCCGGCACCTGTCGGTGTTATATTATAGAGAAACGAACGTTAAATATGGGTTTGTTACACCACCATCGACATGTGAGCATGTTTAAACTAGAAATAATATGACGAAGAGTTCAGTGCTGACTGGGAATCGAACCCCACACATATCGTTGTTGACTACAGACTTACAGTGATCTCGCAAATAGTTATATGTTTCACCGGGAGTCAAAAACGTCAGATATCGTTAGTGTTGACAACGAATTAAAATGCACTAAATATCAAAATTATTATCCACCAGCGGATAGGTGTTCTCATGCTAGAGCTTGATAATTCATAATGAAAACCTTAGTGCCCGGCCAAGATTCGAACCCATTCACGCGCAGTATGTGGAGATGTTGAGGAATCTGCAGTTCTCAACAAACAACAAATTGGAGTCGAGCTGTATTGTTACGAAGGGATCAAATTCCGCGTTAAGGGCGGTCTGAGTTGCATTCCCAGTTCAGAACCAATTTTATCGGCATACAGAAGCTCAAATAAAAAATGGAATGAGTATCCTGTGACCCTACATAGCGTTTGTTTCGTCACTAGAACTGAATAACTAGTATAAGAAAGGATACTGGAGACAGAGTTTTTACATTTCGCCACCCCTGACTTTATTGTGGTTCAACCTAACGTCTACTTGGTAGAGAAGGAATATCATTATTTAATGTCAATTTCAGACCACAATTCCATTACACTTTCTTCACTTGGCGTAGGCATTTATTTGGTTGACCGAATCGCCATGAACTAGCTGCCTCGGCTATCCAGTGCATACATTCAACTCTATTTTGTAATCACCGAAATAAAATAACGTAACTGCCACCTACACAGAACTGCCAACAGTGTAGGATGCATAAAATTTAAATAGGAAATGTTCCTTTCCATTTGAGCTACTCTATTGCGCTATCTGTTTATTGAAACCGTCGTGCAGTGCAAAAGAAAAGCTGTAACTGTCTGCCTCTCAGAAGTCTATACCCGGCCTTAAGCATTCTCTCACAGCACTGTGGAATGTGGAAGACCTGGAGGAGCTATTGTTGACATCTGCTAGCTACTAGCGTAATGGTAAGCGTCGCACACTGTCGATAAGGCGTCGCGAGTTCTGTTACAGCCGCTGCAAAAATTTTTAAAACGGAGGTCTGCTGTCTGCTGAAGTTAACAATTTAATGGAACTTTGAACATAATTCCCTTCACTTCTCAACCCAAAATAGTCGCATGTGGAGAAAGGGCTAACTTTTGCGACATTTAGTTCTTTTCAGGTTTAATAGACGGCCAGGCAGCAGAAGCATCTCGAAGCTTTTGTATTATGTCTAGGGAGAACGCATAGTGCCAAAATAGTCAGAAAAGTATTTTCTACATTAGCTGTAGCCTGGTAGTGGTATTTTATTCTCCTTCTAAGCTTGTTTGACAGCTTTAACTCAGAACAAGTTTTCTACATGCATGTAATCAATAAACCGCATGTGCATTGTCATGCTGTCATAGATAACATCAGAGAATTCGCATATATCGTTGATGATTAATTTCTCTCTCATATTTAATATTGTTTTAACAACACTAAAAGAAACCTTACGAAAATTGTGCACGGTATTATAAGAAATGAAATAAAACTACCCACGATAACCTTACGACGAAAGTCTGTTTTTATAAAACTGAGTATCTGTACACAAGTGTGCCTCTATCGGCATGAATTAGTAAAATACTACTCACTTAGATTTCGATTGGGTCTGTGTTTAATTGGTATGCTGTGTCACACTCAACAGGTATGCCAATGTGGCATTTCATAAATAAAGTTATGTATTCCTAGAAACCCAAAATTTTGCTAGTCAGCAGCTGAAAGAGGCGTTACCTGTTGTGCAGCATTGTAAGTTTTGCACCATTGCACTATTAGCTGAAAGTATTTTCTTGCGATTTGCTTATCAATTCATTTCCTTCAAATTTATCACCCTCGAATGTGAGTCTTAAGTGAAGAACAATATTGAATTTCTTATCGTTGACGGTCGATTCGAATTTCTTCAGATACGCTTGTATTGTGAAACAGCTTGGCAGTCAGAAAGCTGAGATCTATGACCGTTAACACAACTTACTGAGTCGAGCTGCCAAGAGGTTTTGATGAGTGAAGGTTTTCTTCTGATTTCGTTACAGAGTTTTTTCTGGAAATTCGCAGCTCCATAAAGTAAACCCCGGAAAAAAAGTATGGACACGCTGGCCTCTGCCACATTTAGAACTGACGACTCCTTCAAGGGTTGCAACAGTATACACATGCGGTACCATGGGGCTACGGACACACTGCTACCAGTACGCCATTCTCATCATGGCATTCGTCGCTCAGCCTCATAACTCATCGTGAACGATAATAAAAGTTGTCACTTATGTGAAGAACAGCATTCCATTATTCAAAAAAATTATTTTTCTGTCTCAGCATCTTAGTTTACATGAGGATTGTACAGCACGTGTAATTCAAATGGAAAGGGAATATCAAGTAAATTAGCGAGTCAGTTCAGTACCATACGCGGAAGTGATTGCACTGTCACAGTGTTGCCAAATGTTTGTGACGATGTTGCCAATTCTCAGCTGTGCTAGGAACAGCTCTGTAGCGTTATAGAAGGAGAATCCCGTGCTGGTATCATAGGAGGATACGGAGAGGTGGCGCGGTGTTTGGTTAATATGCTGCGTTTTCTCCTACCAGTTGCGTCAAATCACGATTACAGTTCCCCACAAAATATATACGAATAAAATACTTACCTTGTTACTTTGTGTCAAAAGATTATTTCAGTACAATAAAAAGTCTTTGGAATTCAACTTTGCCCAGCTGTCACGAAAAATAGGATAACAAATATTTTGCACCTCGAAATCGATTGCATCTATGTGCAGTCTTGTGATCATACAAGTAGAATTTCATGAAATGCACGAGAATGTAGAAAAATGTTGGTGCGAATGGAAGCTGTAAGAAACACAGTAAACTGATTATTCTATACCAAGTAATAATCAATTGATTTGAAAATTCAGAAGAGAAGAAACTAAAAATTATGCCCATTAGGACAGAAACTAAAATGCATATGCGGGAACTGTGCAGATCTGGGCTTTTTCATCTTCAGATCTATTCAAATAATGTGTATTAACCAGCGTATTCATTGCTTTCGTAATGTTTCCCTCTAGTTTAGTCTTCTAATGATGAACTGGATCCATACCCATGAGTCTGATTGTTTCTTTGTATCTTTCCATCTACTATCTTTGTGTGTTATTGTTCGGTGTTCAAAAAGCAAGTCTGATTGTTTCTTTGTATCTTGACATCTGCTATCTTTGTGTGTTATTGTTCGGTGTTCAAAAAGCAAAACATTATACCTGCTCCCACGAGGTATTAAAACGAGGTCGCAATAAGGCTAACGAATTGTAATCAAACTACAGTGAGACGCCAATTTGTCTGTTGTTACGGTGTTAAGTCGACAGAAATAGTTGGGTGTTATTGTCTGCATCACCGGCATCCAATTGTCGTCTTCTCTTATTGACAGTTTTATATTACCCTGAACACAAGACGCCGAGATAGATGTGTATATTCTACGTGACGAAACATCCCACACTCCATTAATCCTGATCCATTCGTTACGTGAATCTGCGGTATTGAGTGATAGGAAAGCTGTTGTGAGGTGACGATTAACAATAACAATGGTAGTAATGACAAATCAATACTCAAGGATGTTTACTGCATTACAGACGATTAACAAAATAACCAAGAAAGGCTGAGTGTTTAACTGACGCACTGCGTAGGTGTTCTTACCACTTTCTTACTGAATTCTGATCTGATTGTTTGCAGAGAGAAAAGAAAGAAGCGTGTAGCCATACATATCGCTAGTACAATGAGATATTACCTATCAACTATCCTTGCGTTACATCACGAGACGAAAATGGCGTCACTGAAATGATATTTGAAATACATTCCTGTTCTCTCTCTCTGTCTCTCTCTCTCTCTCTTTATTTTTACTTTTATTTTTTGAGGAAAGCATCGAGAAGCGCGAATAATAAGCAAGTAGGCATATAACCTCTTTACAGTTACTTTCATCGGGATACATAATGCAAAAATACAACTTTTAAGTGTATTATTGCGAAATTCCAGTTATTGACAGTCTATTCGTGAGTTTGCTCGCATTCAGTGAGGTGAAACCTATCAGAGTAGCAAGCAAAACACAAATATTTCTGGCACCATGCGCAACACACAAACGAAATCTCTCTGCACTGACGTGTTGTCCGATATATTGCTCAGAAAACATATCTGATTCATGTTGCTGAATACAGCTCTATCAGATATCAATTTGGATGTGTACCGAGTGTATAAAAGCATATCTTGAAATACGCAGAAAGGCACATAGAGGTATTCGACTGAAACATAGCCATGACCAAGATTGTAACTGGGGTCGACAGCATCGTCGTCTATCACTTTGACAACTCGAACGGTGACAGTGCTCGGCCGGTTACTTACGTTTACTGGTATCAAAGCTACAGCATGAAAACACAAATATGTTAATAACCCGAAGTTCATTAATTTTGGAAGTCATCAGCAGTCATGAGTCGGAAGAGTTGTTTGAACACCACAGTGCTTTAATAGGCACGTTCTTGTTGGAGGTGGTATGCCGTTGCTTTCCTCCGACCTTTGAGTTGACTTACCTGGCCAGTTAATAGGGGAACCTACAGTTTAACGTGGCTTTCGGACCACAATGCAACTCGGCATTTTTCACAGCAAAAAACACTTCCCGAGGGGAAATAAGTCTAAAATGGCACATAAAAAAAGTGGGACTGACGAGGGATCGAACCTGAGACCTTTATATCCTAGTCTTGCTCTTTATCACCTTACCACCATGCAGCCAACACTGCGGTTTCTGCTTAGCATTAAAATTAGGCTCTCCGTTTGTGCCTGCGTTGGCACTTGCGTGTCCCTTAGGAGACCTTATTTTTGGGATTACCCTCGTATACGTGTGTGCAAACGCCTTCCAATGCCCACTCAAGGAAGACAAGGATACACAGTCTAGCTTCAATATTACAAATACACCTCAGTTTGTGGATGAACGCAGACTTGGGTTGATAATCATTCTGTATATTTAGCAGCACTGTACCCATTGGTGTTAAACTCGTTTGCAACCATTGATTCCTACAGCTACAGGAACATTACTTGTGATACCTCTCAGACAAAATACTTACGCAGTGCTGTCAGACGAAAAGATCAACCTGATACTGTGGGAAGTTTGTTTTACAATCTTCGTACCTGGATAAAGAGCTTTTCCTATTTGAGATATCTGTGAACGTTGCTGCATAAGACGATTTAAGAAGAAACTAAATTCCTTCAGCTACGCCAATTTTTAAAGAAACCGTCTGGTTTGTGAATCGTTTACCGGTCATACTCTGCCGCATTTCGCTGGTTGGGAGGCAAAAAGCTTACTGACAAATTTCCTAGAAGGAAAAGGGGGACGAAATGTCTCCCACTGGAAGGTAATGTTGTTTTATTTAAGTGATTACAAAATCAGGTAAAACGAACAGCGAAGTTGTCAGTATAAGCACATTACTGTTGTCAGTATGATGTTGCACCGCCAAGGACCTGTAATGATAAAGGTCCCGTTTAGGTCAGGCGTATTGTATACAGAAGTGTAAGAAAGAGCACCACTAAATTCTACAATCCGTATGCATTGCATACACACAGAAATTACTGTTACAGTGTACTTATGGAGCCCAATAAGTGAATTGCTTATTTTCCGGTGAGAAAGAGCACTGGCAAGCAGTCTTCGCTACTCTAGGTCACTTAAACTGGTGTCACTCTGAGCTAGAATTTATGGCCAGCGACTAAGTGTAAGGACAATGAGTCGGATGCGGGTTTTGCAACTGTGAAATACTTCCCTACATTATAGAAGCGAATATTAAATTTCAACTAAAATTGCGAACATTTTGGATTTGGATAGCTTAGAATGAAAATCTTTCTGTTTACTGCAAAGGAAAACTATTGATTTTCTAAAACATTCTCTGTCATACACAACATGAAACAGGCCACGTCGACCAAATCATATTGAAGAACTGACAGCGACGTATACCGGAAGGCAGTAAGATCCCTTGGCTTTTGGTTAAGCAGTATTCGACAGCCATTTCTAGGCGCAAGTAAATGAAGAGAAGCAACGCGTTCTTGTTATCAAGTAACGTCTTCATCAATTACTTTAGTTTTAATGTGATCTACGAGTAATTGCTGATGTTTGACATTAACATGAAAAGCATTCCGTAGACAGGGAAAGAACCTGTTCTTGGGCAACTACTTCTATAATGACCAAAAGGCATTAATTGATCTTCAAGCACATGGGTTAAAGCAGCGGTATGAAGAAAATGATAGTAATAATGACGGTAATAATCGAATTATCCGGTAACTTCACACTTCACATTGGATTTTCTCGAACTAAGAAATTTGCTGAATTAGTGAAAATTTCAAAATGGCTTCACATCGAAGCTATGATGCCTAGAAGAGTCCTTACATCCTGCTGACATAAGAATAGCGTAATCTCCAGGTCAGAAGCTTGCTTCTACTCAACCATTTAATAGACTTGCATTTTTTCCACCGTGACTAATTTTGTAAGCTAAGCTCATCATTCGTTTCAGCACACGCCTGGGGTTGGGAAATGTGGCCACAGTGGTCTGGTGGAACGAACTATCACAGGAACAATGCGTGGGTTCAGGCATTTACTTTTAAGAGGCACAAACAGATTTACTTTACCTCTGGTAACCTCAAGAGAAAGATGTTATAATCCAGAATACGCATTACACATAACGTTCCGTCATTACCAAGTGGGCACAGCCGGTCTACGTTGGGATATGACATAGATGGAGGTCGTGGTCAACAGAAATACTGTCGCCAGTAAACTTACTTACATTTGAAAGTTTTATTTTATTTGATGAACCGATAGCCATTTAAAAGAACAGGGCTCTTACTTTACTTGTACTTGATTGAATTAGAGACGTTGAAAATTTGGTGCTGGACTGTGATTCGAATTCGTATCTCTTCTTTCGAGGATCTGAATCTCTCGGAACAGTATAGTTCAATCATTTCGTTCCTTTTCCCAAGACTTCAATATTCTCTGGGTCTCCTCCAAAGGTAACTAAGTGGCTCCGAATCCTGATCCAGTACAAAATTATTCATAATTTCATTTCAAGCCCCATCACGTGCACACCGGCCTACTAGTGAAAATTATCGTACATTTTTAATGTCTGTTCATGTGTTGCCAACAACTTCTGGTCAAACACGCGCACTTCTTACTGTTGGTGAGTAAGCAGTTCATACTTAAACTATATTCGTGGACGATAAAGAAGAACGATAGCAGTGCGGTTCGATTGCGCTCAGGCTCAAAAATTTGTACCCTTATTTTAGATTCAAACACCTAGCAGCTGGAAAGAAAAACCTATACGGAACATTTGATTCTACTTAGTTAACAATCCGATTACGTGTTGGGTTCGTATCTCCGTCACAGAATTTCATATCACGCGCTTCATCTTTAAATGCATACACACTTTGTTACTTTTGAATTGAGGTGTATCCGACATATCTCGTGGTTAGTTAACAGGGATGAAAGGGTCTTGATAGGAGTCCCGGTTTATTACAAAAACTGTCGTCTTTTATTTTCAAGTTTAGATTTATTTATTTTATTTATTTATTTATTTATTTAACCTGATCAGATTAGGGCCATCAGGCCCTCTCTTACATCAGACCAGTGTTCCACACATGCAGCATTTCACACATCAGAGTTACATCATGAACATAGTTCAAATGAGAAAATTAGCTTACTCTAGTGACAATATGAATAAAGAGTAGTGGCTAAGACCTAATAAAGTAAATGCGGAAGTATTTTTACAACAGTTGCTATACATACAGATTATGATAAAAGCAATAATAATAACAGTAAAACAAAAAATCAAATAATAATGATAAACATGACTAAGACCTAATAAAGTAAATGCTGGCAGTATTTTTACATCAGGTGCTATACATACAGATTATGGTGAAAACAATGATAATAACAGTAAAAAAATCAAATAATAATGACAAACATGAGAAAGATTGGCAATAGTAATGAAGGTTTGTGTAGATGTACATTAATATCTTGGTGTGTAAAGTAGATGTTTACTAGTATAGCGAGTTTTGGGTAAGGGAGGTTTAAGGAGGGGGAAAGAGGGAACTAATGTGGTGAAGTGCACTCATGTACAGAGGAAGGCATTACTGTTGCTTAAGTAGATACGTCATTAACTGTTTTTTGAAGCCGGTCATGTTTTTAAGTTCTCTAACATAACGAGGGAGGTTATTCCAGAGTCGGGTTCCCGCTACTGTAAAGGACTTGGAGAAGGTGACTGAGCGATGCAGTGGAACGGAGAGCATTTTATTATGATGGGAACGTGTGTTTCTGTCATGTTGTTCCGGCATGAGTGTTAGGGACGAGGAGAGATATGAGGGACAGTGTACATTTATAGGGCAGTAGGTGAGACAGGGTGTATGGAAATCTCTGCGTTTGTCTGCACGAAGCCAGGAAAATTTTGCATATGCTGGTGAAATGTGATCAAAAAGTCGAACGTCACAGATATATCGGACGCAGGCATTCGTGACCAGTTCCAGACGTCGGGAATTTTCTTGAGAGGGGCCTTGTAGGATAATATCGCTGTAGTCAATGATTGGGAGTATAAGCGTTTGTACTAATTTCTTTTTCAGATCGAAAGGGAAGAGTTTTTTATATTTTTGTAGGACATGAAGGGATGCTGATGCCTTTTTGCACAGTGCAGTTACGTGATCTGTCCAATTAAGATTTTTATCTATTATTACTCCCAAACTCTTTGCTGAGGGAGAGAATTTAATATTTGTTCCATTTAGGATAAGAGGTGGTACGGATTCCCGATGTTTTGGGCTAATGAGCTTAGAGTGACCAACAAGTACCGCTTGGGTTTTAAATGGGTTTAGTTCTAGACCTATGTCCTGTGCCCATTTTGACAGTGCATCGAGGTCAGTATTGAAATTTTCAATAGCTTTCTTGAGATTGCTTGGTTTCGCACTTAGATACAACTGAAGGTCATCAGCATACATATGGTATTTGCAGTAGGTCAGGACCGATGACACATCATTGACATAAAGAGAGAAGAGTATAGGACCTAATACTGAGCCTTGGGGAACGCCTGACACTACCTGCCGCAATTGTGATTTTATATTCCCAGACAGGACGCGTTGCTGACGAGACGTCATGTATGAGCGAAACCATTGCACTGCGCTTGGTGAGAAATTTAGACCGCTAAGTTTGGCTAGTAAGATGTCGAAGTCGACAGTATCAAATGCTTTGCTGAAATCTAAGAAGCAAATGATAGTCGCTTCTTGTCTGTCCATGGCAAGTTTCAGGTCATCTGTCACCTTTATCAGAGCGGATGTTGTGTTTCGATGTTTACAGAAACCTGATTGGTATTCGTCTAGTAGGTTGTTAGTATAGTTGGTGAGCTGGTCATGAACTATATATTCTAAGGCCTTTGATAGTGCTGGAAGAAGGCAGATGGGGCGGTAGTCAGAGGGTGCTGTGGCGATGTCCTTTTTAGGCAGTGGCTTAATTTGTCCCAGTTTCCAGGCCTCAGGAAAAACACTTGTGATTAATGAATCGTTGAAAACGTCTGTTATAGAGGGCAGTAGTTGGTCAATAATAAGTTTTACCATCTGGATAGTGATACCATCATGTCCAGTAGATGCTGATCTAATCCGCATTATGGCTTTCTTGACAGTACTGCAAGTGACGTGCTGTAGATAGAATTTTTCTTTGCTACAGTCGTTCATCCCCATGAAGTAATCAATGATTCTCTGTTTTTTTGCGGATCAATTTTGGTTGCAGGTAATGTGAAGAATCGGTTTAGTTCTTCAGCTGGGACCATGTGATTTTCTGCAACTTTAATTTTGCCTAAACCGAGACTACGGTGATTTTTCCACAGGATAGCTGGTCTACATCTATTGTCAGTTAATGTACGGGCATGTCTGAGCTTAGCGTTTCTCACTGCTTGACTGACTTTGTTTCGTTTCTGCTTGTATACAGCGTGATTTTCAGGTGTAGGGTGTATCTTGTATGCTCAATGTGCAGCATCTCTGAGATTCATGAGCTGTTTTAGTTCATCAGTCAGCCAAGGTGCAGGTTGCCTTTTTACTTTTCTGGTCTTTATTGGAGCATATTTGTCATATAGTTGAGTAATTTTGTTAGTAAAATCGTGGAGTTTGTCGTTTATGTCCACGAGGGGAGAAGAGGTCATCCCCCAAACTATTTCTTGTGCCTCAGTTTCGAGTTCAGGCAAATTTATGCGTTTGAGGTCTTGGTACGTAGACAGTTCTTGTTTCTTTCTAGGGCATTCTAGTGAATACGTCATGGAAATGATGTCATGGGCAGACATGCCAGGTGCAGATATTTGAGAGGTGCGGATTATTCTGTTCGGAGATTTCGTTGCGAATATATCTATGAAAGTGTGACTGGTAGCCGTGTGGTGAGTAGGTGCCAGCTGAAGTAGCGTCATATTTGAGGAAGAAAGCATCCTCTTAAATTTCCCAGTGGTAGGACTATTGCACAAAATATTAATGTTAGTGTCACCAGCTATAATTACATGTTCATATGACGATTCGAGACTAGAGAGGGCAGTTTCGAAGCAGGCGAACCCACCTACTTTAGGAGGTTTGTAAAGGACACATATTAAGCACTTTCTGCTAAGTGATTTGATCTCTATGAACATATATTCCACTTGTTTATCTACATTGTTGTCGGATGTGTGTAGTACTGTAGGTGACAAATCAGAGCGTATGTACGCCCCTACTCCGCCCCCTCGTCTGTTGCATCTGTCGTGCCTGAGAAAGATATAGCCATCTAAGTTTACGGAAGTTGTAGGAATACTTGGTTTGAGCCAAGTCTCTGACAAAAGTATTACGTGTATATCAGCAGTTTGAAATATACAGGGTGATTCAAAAAGAATACCACAACTTTAAAAATGTGTATTTAATGAAAGAAACCTAATATAACCTTCTGTTATACATCATTACAAACAGTATTTAAAAAGGTTTTTTTTCACTCAAAAACAAGTTCAGAGATGTTCAATATGGCCCCCTCCAGACACACGAGCAATATCAACCCGATACTCCAACTCGTTCCACACTCTCTGTAGCATATCAGGCGTAACAGTTTGGATAGCTGCTGTTATTTCTCGTTTCAAATCATCAATGGTGGCTGGGAGAGGTGGCCGAAACACCCTATCCTTAACATACCCCCATAAGAAAAAATCGCAGGGGGTAAGATCAGGGCTTCTTGGAGGCCAGTGATGAAGTGCTCTGTCACGGGCTGCCTGGCGGCCGATCCATCGCCTCGGGTAGTTGACGTTCAGGTAGTTACGGACAGATAAGTGCCAATGTGGTGGCACTCCATCCTGCTGAAATATTAATTGTTGTGCTTCTTGTTCGAGCTGAGGGAACAGCCAATTTTCTAACATCTCCAGATACTGTAGTCCAGTTACAGTAGCACCTTCGAAGAAAAAGGGACCAAAAACTTTATTGGCTGAAATGGCGAACAAATGTACAACTAAATGAAACTTTATAGCTCTCTTAATTCGCCGACAGATAGTGCTTAGCTCTGCCTTTTGTCGTTGCAGAGTTTTAAATTCCTAAAGTTGTGGTATTCTTTTTGAATCACCCTGTATATTTGAACTCGTCGAAGTGAGCTGGCAGAGACTGGACATTTGCATGTGCAATATGCAGCTTGGTGCGTTCTGGTGTTGATTGCCCGAGGAGGCTGCCGTTCGATGTTTGCGGGTCGTGGTTGGCGGTGACAAGAGGGTCTGGCATGAGGAATGCGGAAGGCGTGTGAAGGAGAGGGGGGTGAGGGAGTGTCCTCCCAGTTCTGTGCAGTGAAAGCGGCCGGGAGAGGGAGGGGTAGGTCTCCGGGGAGACAACGGGATCTGCGGCCAAGGTCAGCGAGGTCTGCAACGGTTCTGGAAGTAGCCGTGGGCTGGCAGGGGAAGGAATTTTGCTAAACACAACGGGAGTAATCTGCACGTTATGACAGAGTGTGATATTAATTGCACTTATGAGGATAACAACTAAAGTATGATGGTGGGTTGCTAATTAAGGATGGAAGTGAGACTACCTTATGTAATAATTAACAAAATTACATGAGAAAAACAATTAAAAATGAAAATAGTTATGTGGAGAAATTAAAAGTTGATAATAAAAATAATAACAAATATTACACGAGAAAAAATAATTAGAGATAAAAAAAATAGTTATGTAGAGAAACGAACAATTTGATAATACATTTGTTACGATATTGTTGACAGTGTAAACAATATAAACATACAGGTTAGTGGCAGCAAGGTTAGACATGATTTAGCTTCTAAAGCACAGGCTTTCGAGTTCATTAACACTGCAAATTGTTTTCTTTCCGTTTTCGGTCTTAACCATTATCCTGCCGTCATTTGTCCATACGTTATGTAGCCCAAATTTCGAAATCGCGCTCTTCAAAATGTTTAGTCTTTCAGAGGTCAGATCCTCGCGTACTGTCGGACCCGACTTCGCGAGATTCTTCTTTGCTCTGAAGATTTCAGATCTTTTCCTATACGACATAAATTTCACTATTATAGGTCTTGGTTTTGTACAACCTGGCGACTTACGACCCACTCTATGACTTCTGTCAATATCACTCAGAGTCACCTGCACGCCTAGCTTTTCTTGGACAAGGTTTATCACAAGTTCATCTGTGTTCTCTCTGCTGCTCTCTGGAATGCCGAATAGTTTGAGATTATTGCGTCTCTGATATTGTTCGAGCTCGTCCGTCTTCTCGATCAATTTCTGTTCGAGCAGTCGTGCTTTCTCCTCACTTGCTTTTAACGATGTGTCCAGTGCACGGATCTCGCTCGCATTCGCCTCCAGAGTTCTCTGTATTTTGTCCGTCACTGCTGCAGTGACAGCATCAGTGATGGTTTGAAAAACGAGCCCGAGCGTCTCCTTAGCCTGCAGCGCGGCACTCACCTCAGCCTTCACGAGTGCGGCGATGTCAGCGATGCCGGGCGGAGCGGCCGCAACTCCCGGTGTGGACTCCACGCCTGCGCTGTTGCCGGCCTGGCCGTTGGCTGCACTGCGCGTTGTTCGGCGATTTTCCATTTTTAGTGCGATTCCGTGTAATTGGTGCTCAGTATGTGATGTAAAATACGACACTCGGCAGTAGATATACGGCTTTAATATATGTAGACTAGCCTAACTGCTTAAAACACCTCCAGATTTCACGTAAAGTTGCGAGCCAAACTAACGCACGTCACTCACTCGCCGCCATGTTGCATTAGATTTAGTTACTGATATAGGGGAAAATTTCGGTAATTCATGACAGTTCATGGCTAGTCAGCAATATGATATGATTAGATTAGATTAGATTAATACTTGTTCCATAGATCATGAATACGATATTTCGTAATGATGTGGAATGTGTCATTTTAATGAAAGATTTCTTTACGTACCAGTATTCAATTTCTGTACAACAGTTTTTTATCTTGTCCCTCATTTTTTTTATTTTTATCTCTCTCTCTCTCACTCTCTCTCTCTCTCCCCCTCACACACACACACACACATACACACACACACTCTCGACTATCGGCGAGGCACGAAAACGTCCGTGAATCAGTTTCTTAGTTTTGCGTACAGTTACGACAGAAATGTAAAAACAACAATCAGAGTTACTGATTTATGATACTTTGTTAGGGGTCAGTTCTGAGTATTACTAGTAACTACGCTCCAGTCCCTAAACCTAGTTACAGAAATGCGAATCAGACGCAATACATCTTCCTGGCCGTAGCAGCCGCGTCTTTGAGACGCCCACTATGGTCACTTCCCAGCCCGCTGGAGGATCACATCGGTTCGTCTTCTTCCTGCTGGTACTGTAACTGAGATTTGGCAACAAGGCTAGGTATGTTTGGCAACACTGTGATCGACGAGTTACTTCGTGGTGTGCACGGAATTAAGCCTCAAAGTTCACTTGATATTTCCTGTCATTTCCATTGAATAATCTGAGTTGTTATCGCTTGAGGTGTAACAGAATATTGTAAATTTACCTTTTACATTCCACGAAAGTTGTTGCACGTGGAAATCGCAAATAATCTCGTCCTTAAAATAGCGGATTACGAGTTCTAGCCACTATTGGCCTTGTAAGAGGAACACACAGCGCGTACTTCTTCGCTGGCATGGTGGTGGCGTACTGACCCGTGCAAAGCATCTGTTATGTTTCACGGGGACCAGTCTCGCTAACTGTAACGTTTTTATCCCATCTGTGAAAGAGCTACAAGCAGTCAGATCAAACATCGATAAGGAAATTGCAAGAAAATACTTTCAGCTCATAGTGCAATGGTGCAAAACATACAATACCACACAACCGGTAATGCCTCTTTCCGCTGCTGACAAGTAAAATTTTGGGTTTCTAGGAATACATAACTTTATTTATGAAATCCCACATTCGCATACCTGTTGAGTATGACACAGCATACCAATTAAACACATACCCAATCGAAATCTAAGTGAGTAGTATTTTACTAATTCATGCCGATAGAGGTACACTTGTGTACAGATACTCAGTTTTATTAAAACAGACTTTCGTCGTAAGGTTATCGTGGGTAGTTTGATTTCATTTCTTATAATACCGTGCACAATTTTCGTAAGGTTTCTTTTAGTGTTGTTAAAACAATATTAAATATGAGAGAGAAATTAATCATCAACGATATATGCGAATTCTCTGATGTTATCTATAACAGCATGACAATGCACATGCGGTTTATTGATTACATGCATGTAGAAAACTTGTTCTGAGTTAAAGCTGTCAAACAAGGTTAGAAGAAGAATAAAATGCCACTACCAGACGACAGCTAATGTAGAAAATACTTTTCTGAATATTTTGGCGCTATGCGCTCTCCCTAGACATAATACAAAAGCTTCGAGATGCTTCTGCTACCTGGCCGTCTATTAAACCTGAAAAGAACTAAATGTCGCAAAAGTTAGCCCTTTCTCCACATGCGACTATTTTGGGTTGAGAAGTGAAGGGAATTATGTTCAAAGTTCCATTAAATTGTTAACTTCAGCAGACAGCAGACCTCCGTTTTAAAAATTTTTGCAGCGGCTGTAACAGAACTCGCGACGCCTTATCGACAGTGTGCGACGCTTACCATTACGCTAGTAGCTAGCAGATGTCAACAACAGCTCCTCCAGATCTTCCACATTCCACAGTGCTGTGAGAGAATGCTTAAGGCCGGGTATAGACTTCTGAGAGGCAGACAGTTACAGCTTTTCTTTTGCACTGCACGACGGTTTCAATAAACAGATAGCGCAATAAAGTAGCTCAAATGGAAAGGAACACTTCCTATTTAAATTTCTGCATCCTACACTGTTGGCAGTTCTGTGTAGGTGGCAGTTACGTTATTTTATTTCGGTGATTACAAAATAGCGTTGAATGTATGCACTGGATAGCCGAGGCAGCTAGTTCATTGCGATTCGGTCAACCAAATAAATGACTGTACTGAACATGCTGCAAACCACTACAGGGAGCCTGTGTGTCAGAGTTGTCATCGAGGGCGCCGCATCGGTGATTCGATAGGAAAATTAGTAATAGAGGACAGGATTTGGTGGTCTGTTGGCATGGTGATAGGTTCATATACTGACGGTCTAGGTTCGATTCCACCTTCCACCGATGATTTTTGATAGGGAGAGACAGATTCTATTCGCTCCTGCCTACGCCAAGTGAAGAAAGTGTAATGGAATTGTGGTCTGAAATTGACATTAAATAATGATATTCCTTCTCTACCAAGTAGACGTTAGGTTGAACCACAATAAAGTCAGGGGTGGCGAAATGTAAAAACTCTGTCTCCTGTATCCTTTCTTATACTAGTTATTCAGTTCTAGTGACGAAACAAACGCTATGTAGGGTCACAGGATACTTATTCCATTTTTTATTTGAGCTTCTGTATGCCGATAAAATTGGTTCTGAACTGGGTATGCAACTCAGACCGCCCTTAACGCGGAATTTGATCCCTTCGTAACAATACAGCTCGACTCCAATTTGTTGTTTGTTGAGAACTGCAGATTCCTCAACATCTCCACATACTGCGCGTGAATGGGTGCGAATCTTGGCCGGGCACTAAGGTTTTCATTATGAATTGTCAAGCTCTAGCATGAGAACACCTATCTGCTGGTGGATAATAATTTTGATTTTTAGTGCATTTTAATTCGTTGTCAACACTAACGATATCAGACGATTTTGACTCCCAGTGAAACATATAACTATTTGCGAGATCACTGTAAGTTCAGGATCGTCTATTTGTGTGTACTCAACCACGATATGTGTGGAGTTGGATTCCAGTCAGCACTGAACTCTTCGTCATATTATTTCTAGTTCAAACATGCTCACATATCGCTGCTGGTGTAACAAACCCGTATTTAACGTTCGTTTTCTCTAGAATATAACAGCGATAGGTGCCGGGTTGGAGTCCTGGGAAGGAAAAAATTAATATTTCGTCTCGTCATTTAAGTTAAAACATCTAGCTGCTGCCGAGAAAAACCGATATGTCACAGTTGATTGTGCTTCGATAACAATCCGATCAGGTTCTGGCTTCGAATTCATGTCACATCTCTCGTAGTTCTTTAATATGGACAATAGATGCTGGATAGGAATTCGCGTCCGTTAAAAACTTTTACGTTATGTAATTTAAAGTTGATATTTGCTAACTGATACTGTCTAAAATCGAGGTATATCCCTTTCTGTATGCCTAGTCAGGGATGACAGTTTCCATAAGTCACGAAATCTTAGGCTGCATGACCTGGGTTTGAATCCATATGCAGAACGAGACGGTTCGTCGTGTCATTTGAAGTTCATACATATTTTCAACTAGCTGCTCGTGAATAACTCAAATTCTTAGTGTAATTTTGTGTTAAATAACAAGTACGGTATGTAACTTTGAAGAGGAAATCACGAATACGACGAACTTACTACGTGCATTACCTATGTGACGTAATAATGAGAGTGGTAAAATTTCAGGTACGTCATTTATTGCAATAAATGTGAGCTTACAGGCCTTCAGGACAGTCTTATCTGTGATAAGGGGTTCCCTGATACTTCTAGTATCGTGGTATTACTTTACATCGTGAGGTATTGCGATACAGAACAGTGTTTTCTAGTGGTGACTTGTTGGGACCATTTTCAATAGTCAAACGACTGTACCGCTAAATCCAATTCAGGTGGTTCGGATATTTTTGAGCATGACTGTACATGTATATGTAGGTTTATACGTATGTATATACTCCACGGCCCCTTCTAAACCACTGCACCGATATCTACCAAACTCGGTGCCCATATCACTTCCCTTATGAAAGGAATCGCTTCAGGGTTACGAACCATATGGCTATCAAACGGGTTAGGAAGGGAATTAAAAAGTATGGTACGTCATGACGAACGATTTCGCAATTTTTGCAACCAATATTTGAGAAAGGAGCACTTAGTGATTTCGAACAAACTTCACACATAAATTCAAGCCTTCACGAAACGGGTTATAGTTGACTACCTTCATCTACATCTACATCTACATCCACACTCCGCAAGCCACCTGACGGTGTGTGGCCGAGGGTACCTTGAGTACCTTTATTGGTTTTCCCTTCTACTCTAGTCTCGTATTGTTCGTGGAAAGAAGGATTGTCGGTATGCCGCTGTGTGGGCTCTATTCTAAATGTAGCAGTGAATGTAATCGAACATGCGACGTCTTATCTATGGTGCGTGACGCTTAGCATTACGCTACCAGCTAATGTATGATGAAAGGGAGAAAGGTTTCGCTTATTAGATTTTCGCTTTCCGGACAGTAAAACTGCCACATCATGCGTCACTTTTAAATTTGTTGTTTTTCTGCTACTAACTCTAGTCGTAACGGATTTCACAGACAGAATCTGCATACGCCACTGAATGTACCTACAAAATTGCATCATTGTGCGACAGATAGTTCAGGGGCTACGACTTCATAAACACCTATATTTGTGGAGACTTGCTTCTTTACTACTAACTTAATCAAAGACACATTTTGCATACAACATTCACCCATGTCAGTAAATGTACCTGCAAAAATATATCATCGTGCGACACAAAGTGCAGGAGATATAACGTCGTATACACTGCAACGCGTGAAACATTGTCGGATTATGAATGACGTTTCAATCTATGACTTCCTTGCAACCAACTCTATTCGCAATGAGTTACGCATACCGTATCTAAATATGCCACTGGAGGTACCTGCAAAATTATATCGTTGTATGACAAGTAATTCAAGGGACATGACGTCATAGAAATTGAGCTGCGCCAAAAATTAACTGTAGGATCAAGTTAACTACAGATACAGGTGAAATATGAGTAGATAAATGTGTGAAATTTGTTAAAATTATGTGAAATATATGTGACATGTGAGTACTCTGACAAAGCCGTGGCTAAACCCTGCGTCCTAAACCCCTGAAACGGTTTCAACCAAACTTGGTACGTATGTTATCTTCTATCTGGAAAGAAGTACTGTGGGAATAAGAACAAGCAGTCTTCTATTGGGGTGAGGGCGACAACGTGATAGCCGGCCAGAGCGGCCGAGCGGTTAAAGGCGCTACAGTCTGGAATCGCACGACCGTTACGGTCGCAGGTTCGAATCCTGCCTCGGGCATGGATGTGTGTGCTGTCCTTAGGTTAGTTAGGTTTAAGTAGTTCTAAGTTCTAGGGGACTTATGACCACAGCAGTTGAGTCCCATAGTGCTCAGAGCCATTTGAACCATTCGACAACGTGGTAAGGGAGAGGGAGGGAGAGACAGATAAGTGAGAAGAGGGAAGATAGACGTGGGTACAAACAGGGAGAAGAGGAGCTGGAGAAACTAAGGGAAGTGGGAAATTTGCTTAGAAAAGTGTGAGAAGGAGATGGAAAGAGAGAGAGAGAACGCAGGAGAAGATGGACAGAAAGAGGGGAAGGAAAAGTTGCACAGAGGGAGTCGGAGGATGGGATAAACACAATGTGGAGGAGGTAGAGAAGCCGGAGGGATGGACTTAGAGCGTGGAGGAGGAGATGGACAAAGAGGGCAGGAGCAGATGAATAGAGGGGGAGGAGTAGATGGACAGAGAGAGTGGGGAGAAGCAGATGGACAAGGAGACTGACAAAGAATGGGGGTGGAGGAGGTGGGCATAAAGAGGTTGGATGAGATGGAAACTGAGAGGGGAAAGAAGGAAATGGGCTGATAGAACTGGAATAAATACATACACAGGCAATGCAGGGTACTCAGATAGTATAAACATATAAAGCGACCTGTCGGATATCCTTTTCCGCTTGGAGAAAATGGCGTTCCATATGGCCAGTGTTTGTTTAATATTTAGTAATACTCTGTAACACTACCAGCGTTTGGTTGTTGATTCCTTCTTTTATCTCTGGTGGAATTCACCCATGATTCGATTAATTTCGTAGCGTATTCAACGGTCACTTGTCGCTGACGTGACGAAGAGCCCGTTTCTTGGGCGTCAAAGATTACCTCCTATCTCTTCGGAAACCACCCCAATGCTGAGATAGTCATCCCCCGGCCAATGAAAATTGATCGAGCTATCCCTGTCTGTAACGGCGCTTACCCAGGCTAGTGCATGTCCCTGTGATAGAGTGAATCGAAAGTTTGCTGCTCTCCCCATTTCAAGCTGGCATTCCGTAATTAATGCCAATTCAATTTCGAATTCCCCTTCGTGTCTGTTGTAGACTGTCGTTTCTTTTTTTTTACAAGAGATGGAGCCCCTTCACGCCCACACTGGCATGATGGCCTACTGAAAAGGTCTACATCCATCTCTGTATAAA
The DNA here is from genome assembly GCF_021461385.2 of Schistocerca piceifrons. Taxonomy (NCBI): domain Eukaryota; kingdom Metazoa; phylum Arthropoda; class Insecta; order Orthoptera; family Acrididae; genus Schistocerca; species Schistocerca piceifrons. The sequence goes on along the minus strand of NC_060144.1, from coordinate 292,782,277 downwards.
GGTTAGTTTTCATTAAAGTGAGGTATCGCAGGATGTGGGTACTGCAATGTTTGCGTACGTCTGGTTAAAGCTAACCATTAATACGCGCTCATCTGGAGATAGGAGCTGCATATCCCCAGACGGGAGCTGCGAACATCATCAGAGGTCGAATCAGTGACGTGTATATGGACCTCGACCCCCCCCCCCCTCCGCCCCACTATTCATTGTGCTTTCCCTGTTGATCATTGGGTAGAGTTGTCTGAGCCTCGGGTGCGGCTCTGTTGGCGACGTATTCGATGAGGTCCCCCATGTAAGTTTCCAGTCCAACCGGATGCTGAGATATCTGACTTTCTCTCGGAAACGTATTGGACGTGTATCTAGTGTTATCTGTCTATCGTGTTGATGTTTGCGCAGTAGTTTTGATTGCGCATAAACAGAACTGCATCGCACTTGTCGACGTTTACTTTAACACACCATCGTTCCAACCAAGGCTCGGCTGTTCTGAGGGCAGTCTGTATTCGTGAATTAATGTTCGACGGTTTCAAATCTAGCGCGTAGATGGTTAACGTCGTGTTTTGTGTTGCTGGGAAGTAGTTAATGTACAGATTGAACAAGATGGGCCACGGTTTCGAATGCCATGAGGCCCAGCAGGTTTCCTAGCGTTGGTATACGTGATAGAGACTGTCGTTGCGATGTGTTTTTCAACATATCACCCAGACTTTAATAAATATACTAAACTACGAAAATAAAACTAAAAATTACGTCCACTTTGCTGCCCCACGAAATATTATTTTAAGTTAGATCCTCATGATACGCGCGAATTTTAACAATTTGGGTTTACTCTGACAATAAAAATAAAAACTTATATTTACAGTCAATAAAAGGTCTTAGCAGTTATTTTTCCCTGAATGTGGGAAAGTATTTAATATAAACAATGTTGGTGTGCAACACGGAATTTGAAACTTTGAGTTCTTGCTAAAGTGGTGGCTCTAAGCACTATGCGACTTAACATCTAAGGCCATCAGTCCTCTAGACATAGAACTACTTAAACCTAACTAACCTAAGGAGATCACACACATCCATGACCAAGGCGGGATTCGAACCTGCGACCGTAGCAGCAGCGTGATTCCGGACTGAAGCGCCTAGAAACGCTCGGTTGCTAAAGTGGTCCACGAAAGCTTTTAATATTAAGCGGGAAAACAAAAATCAAATGAAAAAGAAATCAACACAGCTTACGAAAATTTGGAAACAATGCAATGGTATTAGAACGACGGCATTTGGCGTAGCTGCAACATTTATTTCCACAAGTTGTAAAATATAGAGATTTTTACTTTGAATAAGAAGCAGTGAAGTAACGTTACGGTTTGACCCAGTAACAGCGTACCAGAATAGTCTTGCAGTCCTAAACTGTCTTCTGTTTGGAACAACGAAGAAGAAAAATACTAAATCATTTTGTGTATTTTTAGGGCTACAAGATAGTCTTGGCCACTGGCAACGACACAGACCGAGTTCTTGAGCTCATGCAGCGGACTTTCTTCAAGGACGAGCCGGCGCTCGTTGGATGCGGAATAAACCCGAGTAATCTCAGTGAGTCGCTCCAGCGTTATATGGTACGTCTGAATACGCTTACTCCTAAAATTCTAAATAAACTATTCGTACCATGATATTATCCTGTGAAATAGCTTTACCCATACTAGTTAGAGAAAAAGTCGTCCACATCGTATTATGTATTTTGTTATGAGAGCGTAGTGGTGGCTTTCATTAGCATTTTATAGAATTGTTCTCTCTCTCTCTAAGCGGCTGATATTGTTAAGTACCGACAAAGCAACAGAACTCAGTCAATTGTCAGAAGAGGATCCACGAAACACTGAAGAGTAATCCTCAAAAATCTTACACATTTCTACCATTAAATGCTGTTTCACAATTTTAGAGCTTCTCAGCTTCTCCTTCTACTGTCACCACTGTTACAACTTCGCTCCACGGGGCAGGAGCAGTGCCATGATGTCACAGCTTCAGTTTCGATCCCCCTGCTACGGTGATACCATTAGCCAGAAGGGTAAAAAACTGACGCTATGAGGTGTTTGAACTGTGAGCGCAGCAGGAACGGCTAGTCGGGAAGTTCCTCCTGTGTCTAGTAGACGGGAAATGTTTATCTGTCGATGAGGAGTACGGATACAGAAACCTGTACGTCAGAAAAGTAATCAGACACCACCGAAAAATTGTAATGTACTTCATTCTGCACGTCCACAGGCAGGGCATGAGAAATAGGTAGAGGGACACAGAGTTAGTAAAACGTCCTCTTTGAAAAATTATACATGACTGTGCTTAAACCTCTAACACTATTTGATTTTCAAACAGCTGAGCAGAACTGAACGTACTCAGACATTTCGCTCTTTACCTGTTCTGATCAACACTAAACTGACACACAATATTTATAGCGCAACGGAATCTGACTTTCAATAAAATCTATACCTTTCACAAATCACTTACCTCACAAAAATCTTCGTTACTCGAAGTACTGCAATACAGCGAGCGCCACTACTGCCAGCTAAATAAAAGATTCAAACTACGGAAGGCACTAACTACTGATAGGGACAGTTAGCAAATGAAAGATTTTAATAGAGAACAAACAATGTATTTACCTTAATAGTCATAATATATATAACAGTTCATGACATCCATTCTTACAAATGTACTGTTTCTGATGGACACACCTCCTGATTATCCATTCTCAAAAATCCGCCATCTCACTTCCCCACATGTACCACTGCTGGCGGCTCGCCTCCAACTGCCCAACGCTACGTGCTGCCGGCCGCGGTGGTCTCGCGGTTCTAGGCGCGCAGTCCGGAACCGCGGGACTGCTACGGTCGCAGGTTCGAATCCTGCCTCGGACATGGATGTGTGTGATGTCCTTAGGTTAGTTAGGTTTAAGTAGTTCTAAGTTCTAGGGGACTGATGACCACAGCTGTTAAGTCCCATAGTGCTCAGAGCCAACCAACCGCTACGTGCTGTTAACATCCAGCTGCCCAACACTACAATGGCAGACAACAATGCAAACTAGCCACAGACTGCACACAGCACAGCCAGTGATTTTCATACAGAGCGCTACGTGGCGTTACCTATAAGAAAACCTAAACAGCCTACTTACATAGCCCCCATGCTCCCCACAAAAAACTTTACAAATTGTTTTGGGCACTGGCCAATAAATATTTGTTAAAAATTTTTTCACAATTACAATAACAAAGAAATCATATGCACACACTTATTGATACAATGTTGTTCAAAAGCTAAAATTTTCTCACAGTCCATAAAGACAATCCTAATCATTCGTCACAGTAAAATTCCAGTTTTTTTTCTAAAAGTCTGAGCAGTAAAAGAAAATGCACACGGAAGTAGTGGATTTCCATGCAGTCTTGAAGAAGTAGTGTTGTCCTTCCAACGGAAAGACAGTGCTGACTCTCGACATGCAGACAGATAATGGGCCACAACAGAGCAAACCCACAGCGGAGTCAGTCGTAGTTTTGAGGAATATTGGTAGGTAGGTCATCACAGAGCAGACCCACTGTAGTCCTGGTAGATAGTATGGTATTGGTGGGCCACCAGAGGTGCAGACCCACTGCAGTCCTTGTAGAAATAATGGTATTGGTGAGTCATCAAAGGTGTAGACCCACTGTAATCCTTGTAGAGACGGCCAGCAGCCATCTGTTGCGACTGTGCAGGTGCACAATCACCATCGAAGAGTCTTGCGGAGAGTATAGCAAGTCCATAAACCACCACTTCTGCATGCACAAAGTTTTTGGAATTGTCCTTAGAACCAGCAATGCTGTTAAACAGTCCCTTGCTGAATCATTAACACACGTCCAAACACTAACAGTCCTCTTTGTTTTTCACATGTTGTGCATATACTATGACCAACAGAAATATTTTTAGTGAAATGAATGCTTACAAGTTGCTTAATTTGATGAACTGGTGTCAATTACAATTACATAACATGAGAATACAATAACAAAGGTACAAAATACATCATTAAGGAACATAACATTTGTAGTACTATGGGCTTTACAAAAGAATCGAAATAACATATACATCAGTGTTACAGGAATTATGACATAAGTACATACATAAAAGATCAGAATAACTTTTGAAACATCGACTTCACACTTGAGCAACAAAACAGAACAGATAAATAATGTCTAAACATCTTTACAAAGTAGATAACATAGTATTAGAAAAATTCTACAACGTAACTCTCATCAGCTAAACACATAAATACAGGAAAACACAAATACACAAGGGTACACAAACACATAGCGGAATAATACAAAAGGAAAGACAGGGTTCGTTTTCAGAGTAATATTCGGTACTGCAGTCCAACCCAAACCTTCATTCCATAGATCTTTCGTCTTATTTCAACATTCGTTCCCACCAAAAAAATCCAATCCAAGCTTGCTTTCTGTATTTATATGTTCATATATTTCTTACCTCATTATTTATTTTCCATTATCTTACCTCATCATTTATTTCCAAGAAAATCCTACCTAAAACTGTTGTCCCTAAACACTACTTTTTTGTTCATATCCTCTATCAAAATACTTTTTTGGCCAAACCATTTTCTTTTAGCTTCTCAATGCATTTCTTGCAATTCATCATAGTTAGTTTCTTATATAGTCTACCCCCTCTTAAGCTAACTTAAATCTACTGAGCTCAGATACATATACCAAGGGACGAGGCAATGCAGCAGCACATAACAATTAACACAAACAGCAATGACAAAAAATGCAAATTGGCAAAGCAAGCAGCAGTATATATATATATATATATATATATATATATATATATATATATAAATCTATATATATATATATATATATAAATCTACTGAGCTCAGATACATATACGAAGGGACGAGGCAATGCAGCAGCACATAACAATTAACACAAACAGCAATGACAAAAAATGCAAATTGGCAAAGCAAGCAGCAGTATATATATATATATATATATATATATATATATATATATATATATATATATATATATATATATATATATATATATATATTAGCAAAGCAATTGCAATATTACAACTAATATAAGGCAATGTGCAGCCAACAAGAGAAATAAATCTGTAGTAAAACTGGCAGCAGCAGGAAATGCAATAACTTATACCTAAACATGACAAAGCTCAAGCAGAAAAAAATATTATGGTAAAAACAACAATGCAGATAAGGGAAATGTCTATTCACATCTACATCTACATCTACATCTACATTGATACTCCGCAAGCCACCCAAAGGTGTGTGGCGGAGGGCACTTTACGTGCCACTGTCATTACCTCCCTTTCCTGTTCCAGTCGCGTATGGTTCGCGGGAAGAACGACTGTCTGAAAGCCTCCGTGCGCGCTCTAATCTCTCTAATTTTACATTCGTGATCTCCTCGGGAAGTATAAGTAGGGGGAAGCAATATATTCGATACCTCATCCAGAAACGCACCCTCTCGAAACCTGGCGAGCAAGCTACACCGCGATGCAGAGCGCCTCTCTTGCAGAGTCTGCCACTTGAGTTTATTAAACATCTCCGTAACGCTATCACGGTTACCAAATAACCCAGTGACGAAACGCGCCGCTCTTCTTTGGATCTTCTCTATCTCCTCCGTCAACCCGACCTGGTACGGATCCCACACTGATGAGCAATACTCAAGTATAGGTCGAACGACTGTTTTGTAAGCCACCTCCTTTGTTGATGGACTACATTTTCTAAGCACTCTCCCAATGAATCTCAACCTGGTACCCGCCTTACCAACAATTAGTTTTATATGATCATTCCACTTCAAATCGTTCCGCACGCATACTCCCAGATATTTTACAGAAGTAACTGCTACCAGTGTTTGTTCCGCTATCATATAATCATACAATAAAGGATCCTTCTTTCTATGTATTCGCAATACATTACATTTGTCTATGTTAAGGGTCAGTTGCCACTCCCTGCACCAAGTGCCTATCCGCTGCAGATCTTCCTGTATTTCGCTACAATTTTCTAATGCAGCAACTTCTCTGTATACTACAGCATCATCCGCGAAAAGCCGCATGGAACTTCCGACACTATCTACTAAGTCATTTATATATATTGTGAAAAGCAATGGTCCCATAACACTCCCCTGTGGCACGCCAGAGGTTACTTTAACGTCTGTAGACGTCTCTCCATTGATAACAACATGCTGTGTTCTGTTTGCTAAAAACTCTTCAATCCAGCCACACAGCTGGTCTGATATTCCGTAGGCTCTTACTTTGTTTATCAGGCGACAGTGCGGAACTGTATCGAACGCCTTCCGGAAGTCAAGAAAAATAGCATCTACCTGGGAGCCTGTATCTAATATTTTCTGGGTCTCATGAACAAATAAGGCGAGTTGGGTCTCACACGATCGCTGTTTCCGGAATCCATGTTGATTCCTACATAGTAGATTCTGGGTTTCCAGAAATGACATGATACGCGAGCAAAAAACATGTTCTAAAATTCTACAAGAGATCGACGTAAGAGATATAGGTCTATAGTTTTGCGCATCTGCTCGACGACCCTTCTTGAAGACTGGGACTATCTGTGCTCTTTTCCAATCATTTGGAACCCTCCGTTCCTCTAGAGACTTGCGGTACACGGCTGTTAGAAGGGGGGCAAGTTCTTTCGCGTACTCTGTGTAGAATCGAATTGGTATCCCGTCAGGTCCAGTGGACTTTCCTCTATTGAGTGATTCCAGTTGCTTTTCTATTCCTTGGACACTTATTTCGATGTCAGCCATTTTTTCGTTTGTGCGAGGATTTAGAGAAGGAACTGCAGTGCGGTCTTCCTCTGTGAAACAGCTTTGGAAAAAGATGTTTAGTATTTCAGCTTTACGCGTGTCATCCTCTGTTTCAATGCCATCATCATCCCGTAGTGTCTGGATATGCTGTTTCGAGCCACTTACTGATTTAACGTAAGACCAGAACTTCCTAGGATTTTCTGTCAAGTCGGTACATAGAATTTTACTTTCGAATTCAATGAACGCTTCACGCATAGCCCTCTTTACGCTAACTTTGACATCGTTTAGCTTCTGTTTGTCTGAGAGGTTTTGGCTGCGTTTAAACTTGGAGTGGAGCTCTCTTTGCTTTCGCAGTAGTTTCCTAACATTGTTGTTGTACCACGGTGGGTTTTTCCCGTCCCTCGCAGTTTTACTCGGCACGTACCTGTCTAAAACGCATTTTACGATTGCCTTGAACTTTTTCCATAAACACTCAACATTGTCAGTGTCGGAACAGAAATTTTCGTTTTGATCTGTTAGGTAGTCTGAAATCTGCCTTCTATTACTCTTGCTAAACAGATAAACCTTCCTCCCTTTTTTTATATTCCTATTAACTTCCATATTCAGGAATGCTGCAACGGCCTTATGATCACTGATTCCCTGTTCTGTACATACAGATTCGAAAAGTTCGGGTCTGTTTGTTATCAGTAGGTCCAATATGTTATCTCCACGAGTCGGTTCTCTGTTTAATTGCTCGAGGTAATTTTCGGATAGTGCACTCAGTATAATGTCACTCGATGCTCTGTCCCTACCACCCGTCCTAAACATCTGAGTGTCCCAGTCTATATCTGGTAAATTGAAATCTCCACCTAAGACTATAACATGCTGAGAAAATTTATGTGAAATGTATTCCAAATTTTCTCTCAGTTGTTCTGCCACTAATGCTGCTGAGTCGGGAGGTCGGTAAAAGGAGCCAATTATTAACCTAGTTCGGTTGTTTAGTGTAACCTCCACCCATAATAATTCGCAGGAACTATCCACTTCTACTTCACTACAGGATAAACTACTACTAACAGCGATGAACACTCCACCACCGGTTGCATGCAATCTATCCTTTCTAAACACCGTCTGTACCTTTGTAAAAATTTCGGCAGAATTTATCTCTGGCTTAAGCCAGCTTTCTGTACCTATAACGATTTCAGCTTCGGTGCTTTCTATCAGCGCTTGAAGTTCCGGTACTTTACCAACGCAGCTTCGACAGTTTACAATTACAATACCGATTGCTGCTTGGTCCCCGCATGTCCTGACTTTGCCCCACACCCGTTGAGGCTGTTGCCCTTTCTGTACTTGCCCAAGGCCATCTAACCTAAAAAACCGCCCAGCCCACGCCACACAACCCCTGCTACCCGTGTAGCCGCTTGTTGCGTGTAGTGGACTCCTGACCTATCCAGCGGAACCCGAAACCCCACCACCCTATGGCGCAAGTCGAGGAATCTGCAGCCCACACGGTCGCAGAACCGTCTCAGCCTCTGATTCAGACCCTCCACTCGGCTCTGTACCAAAGGTCCGCAGTCAGTCCTGTCGACGATGCTGCAGATGGTGAGCTCTGCTTTCATCCCGCTAGCGAGACTGGCAGTCGTCACCAAATCAGATAGCCGCCGGAAGCCAGAGAGGATTTCCTCCGATCCATAGCGACACACATCATTGGTGCCGACATGAGCGACCACCTGCAGATGGGTGCACCCTGTACCCTTCATGGCATCCGGAAGGACCCTTTCCACATCTGGAATGACTCCCCCCGGTATGCACACGGAGTGCACATTGGTTTTCTTCCCCTCTCTTGCTGCCATTTCCCTAAGGGGCCCCATTACGCGCCTGACGTTGGAGCTCCCAACTACCAGTAAGCCCACCCTCTGCAACTGCCCGGATCTTGCAGACTGAGGGGCAACCTCTGGAACAGGACAAGCAGCCATGTCAGGCCGAAGATCAGTATCAGCCTGAGACAGAGCCTGAAACCGGTTCGTCAGACAAACTGGAGAGGCTTTCCGTTCAGCCCTCCGGAATGTCTTTCGCCCCCTGCCACACCTTGAAACGACCTCCCACTCTACCACAGGTGAGGGATCAGCCTCAATGCGGGCAGTATCCCGGGCAACCACAGTCGTAGTCCGATCAGGGGATGCGTGGGACGAGCTGGCCGTCCCCGACAAACCCCCATCCCGACCCCCACAGTGATGCCCATTGGCAACAGCCTCAAGCTGTGTGACCGAAGCCAACACTGCCTGAAGCTGGGAGCGAAGGGATGCCAACTCAGCCTGCATCCGAACACAGCAGTTGCAGTCCCTATCCATGCTAAAAACTGTTTTGCTAAGAACGTCTGAACTAATCTACACAGAGCGCAAACAAATCGACAAAATTTAAACGGTTATTAAAATACAAGATTGCCTAGTAAATGCAGTAATGCTGCTACTTGCGCACTGCTGACACTGCTCGGCGGCGGAAGGAGACTAAGCGAAATTACACTATTCAGGTACTAAAACACGATGCTACACTCTCAAATACTATAATACGCCCGAAATTTATGAATTAAACAATGCAAGAACCAAAAACACGCAAAGAAATTAAGAATTAAACTATGTAACAAATGAGTGAGCTAGGAGTATACGACTTGCTGCTCAGCTGCTTATCCAACGGCGGCAGGGAGCACACTGACTGCGACCAACCGACACTGGCCGTTCAAAACAAAACAGTAGACAAACGACTACGCGAATTTACACTATTCAGGTACTAAAACGCGATGCTACAACTCTCAAATACTATAATACGCTCGAAATTTATGAATTAAACAATGCAAGTACCAAAAACACGCAAAGAAATTAAGAATTAAACTATGTAACAAATGAGTGAGCTAGGAGTATATGACTTGCTGCTGCAGCTGCTTATCCAACGGCGGCAGGGAGCACACTGACTGCGACCAACGGACACTGGCCGTTCAAAACAAAACAGTAGACAAACGACTACGCGAATTTACACTATTCAGGTACTAAAACGCGATGCTACAACTCTCAAATACTATAATACGCTCGAAATTTATGAATTAAACAATGCAAGTACCAAAAACACGCAAAGAAATTAACAATTAAACTATGTAACAAATGAGTGAGCTAGGAGTATACGACTTGCTGCTCAGCTGCTTATCCAACGGCGGCAGGGAGCACATCTTAATGTCTATGTAATTAATGTGGTGCATCACAACTTATTCTACGAGAAATATTACCAAGTAGTTGAAAAGAAAATTATGTATGCAAGTCCTGTGAAGGGAAATGTCTTTTTATGCACCTTCGTTTCTTTTTTTTTTTTTTAAGTAGATCATAAAGTTATTATTTACTGGATCTGTACGCATAAAATATCTATATTAGGACATCCATTAAATTTTATTGTAACTAATGCTGCAGTGCAGCTAGAAACTAGATATTAAACTAAATAGGCAAAGCAAGGCGTGAAATGTCATTCACTAGCCATATGGCATTTCATAATGCAGTAAACAATCTTTCAACTAGCAAGACAATAGTCGTGAAATGTTTCTCATCATTTCATTTCAGTAAATATCATAAATTAAGAGCTCCACAGTGTAATTATATGTTTTCAAGTTTGAGTGTGTCGTATTTGCGATGCTTTCTACAAATAAATGTCAATAGCGAGGATAATGGCCTCTTTTTTTTCCACCTGTGCCTCTGAAAGGCACACACTAATGGCTTTTTCCCAGGCGACTGTTGCGCAGCTAGGTGCTTACAGTGACCTAACTTCCTTACCGAAATATTTATGACACCAGTTTGCACTACAGTGACAGTCTTATATAAAAAATTTCACAGGTCAAGAATTTGTGTTGCAAATGTGTAGAAACAAAATCCTATTTATATAACAGTGTGCAAAAACTTTTCGCCTGCAGTGTGATACATTCACGCATTTACACACATTTCATAACTCTTAAAGTACGATTTTCAGCTTCTTGATCATAAACATACCTCAAAAGCATAATACACATCGTCATCGTAATAATAACATCATAACAGATCAATCACATCTCACAATCGTCACAGCTTGTTTCAATAATTTCAAGACCTTCAATAAAGTCATCTACCTCAAACATACTTCAAAAATCATGATCCCTTACCAAATACATCATTCAAAGCTCTCATAGTATCACAATGGTTCCAAAAAAGTATGAACAGTTCACAAAGTACACACAAAATGCAGTGTCATAAGTGTGAAGTTATCCAACTGTGTAATTACGTAAACATCAGTCACTGATGGAGTAAAATAAATGTTTGTCTCTCCCAGTTAAATGATCAGATAGCTGTGTAATTTATGTGTTAGAGAAATATGGTATCGATGTGTAAAGTTGTATAAGCAAATTCCATTTTAGCTAGGGCTCCTTGTACTTGCCAAACACATGGTACACCAAGTAAGCGTGTAGCCCCCTGAGGATTAATGTAATTATACCCTCAGGTGTTACAGATTACAGCAATGGAATGAAATGTATCAGGGAAAACCTTTGTATGATTGTAATTCAAAAATCGTTAAAAATAAATGTTTTAAGTACAAAATTAATCACTGAGAGACGTGTCCTTTAGCGCTAAATGTGTGTCTTGCTATAAGATAATTCTGTGGAAGTGTTGTAGTTATCGTCCTCCGAAAAATAAGTTCTGCATAAGTCAATGTACTTACCTCATGATGAACAAAAGTCAAATGCTTTGCGTATAGATATCGTAGTTATTACGTACATTACTGTGATCAAGAAAGTACTATACTGTAACATATTGTTGTGCTACGAAAAAGGCTGTTACATTGTAGCTGTACCATAAATGTTACTACTAAAACATGTTTTACTTTCCAGAAGAATTCAGAAAAGCTGTGCAGATATAAAGCAGATACAGCACAAAAGCAACAATGTCAATTGTGTCTCACATTAGTAGCATCGTGATATAATCATGTAACTGTCAAAGAAACCAAATGCTAAGTCATTTATAATCCCACAGTAGGTACTTCAAATAAAGAATGTCTTTTCAAGTAAAAGAAAATCTCATTAGCAGTTCCAGTATATGTTCTAAGTATGTGAGCCTTATAGTCGTTACGTGATCGTGCAACAAACAAGCAAGAATGTACAAATAACAACAATGTGTCGTCTGCTCACTATAACAATGCATTCGTAATTTCTGTTTAAATAGGTTCTCTTGGTGCTTGACTGGATATTTAACTTCAAACATTGCAGATTATCTTTCAATAACGGTTTTACATGTGAAATGTGGTGTAAATCTTTACTCTTCCTAGTATGCAGAGTTTCAACTTCAACGCAATTATCATGTGGTATACTTTGGTAAGGAATGCTAAACTTTTTCTCAAGGTTAGCATCTACATTATTTTTCTCGGAGCCAGCCAGCGCACGTGGCTGCCTGCGGTGCAAGTCATTGTCTGTGCCTTTGTTGGCGCATGTCGTTATTAGGATTTGGAGGTCTAACATCTACAAATTCACCTTGTCGAGAGGGCCCTGCCCTGTTTGAATCCCGCCAGTTTTGATGCAATTCTGGTGTGTCGTTACAATCATATCATCTGTCGTCATGTCCGTAGATTCCATAGTTTCTTTCTTGTCGGTCTCGTGGTGGAGAATTTCTCCCTGAATCGTAACTGCGCGCTGGACCGTTGCATCTGAAGTTATTCTGTCTCCCTTGATAATAACTATTTTGGTTCCCATATTGTCTGTTTCTCTGATTGTCTCTGTGATAGTCATAACCACAGAGAGGTGATCTTTTCCTGCAATTATTACTACTCTGCCAACGGTTGTCATACGGGTGGTGTCTGTTTTGGTCACGATTTACGTTGTAAGAATAGCCATGTAGTGTCCATTATTTCTGTCATCGCGGAATTGTGACAGATGTGACCTGCAATTGTTGTGCTCCTGTTTTCGCGTTCCACGATTGTCAGTGTTAATTTCCAGTTGTTGTAACAGTCCCTGAAAAGCTTCAATGTCGTCTTTGCAACGTCCTGCCAAAATGGTATGTCGTAAATGTTCAGGTAATTTGATTAAGCAAATGTGGATGACTTCTGAGGGGCTGTATGGGTTTGACAGGTACTGATTCTAGTGCAACGTGTCTTCAAAATATTTCACAAGACTGGAAAATTAAGATTGTTCAAAATGTTTCATCATTATGATGCTATGTTTTACTCGGTCTTGTGTAGCTTGAGACCAATATGCTGAGAGGAAGGACTGATAAAATTCTCCTTCACTGTGGCAATCGTGAATGACCGATCACATTCTTACAGCTGGTTCATTCTCTAAATAGCCACACATAAATTCTAATCTGTGCTCTAATGACCAGTTGGGAGGAAAACAATGAGAGAATTGATGGAGCCACGCTTGTGGATGAATGTCGTTGCCAGAATTCCTAAATGTTTTGAATTTGCGTGTAGTAATGAACAGCTTATAGTCAAAATCATCGTGTCGGCGAGTAGCATATCGGTCATTGTTACGTCGTGTCAGCGGTTCCATCTCAAAATTCCGTGCACCTTGCCAATTTCTTTCATTATTTCCAAAATGCCCTGTGTTACTATTTTGTGGCTTTTCCGTATTTCTAAGTCCCTCTTCCCGTGTTGGAGTGCGAGTGTCCTCTGACATGTAATTTTTGCATTACTTGTGCCAACTGATCTTGTACTTCCCGGATTTCTCTTTTGTGTTGCGTATTAATTTGATTCTGATTTTGTTTGAATTTCTTAATTGGTTCATACTCTTCTGTGTCAGTGATGGCTACAGGTCTTGTGTCATTCAGATCATCATCTACCTTTGCAGGTAAGTTAGTGAACTGATCCGAAAGTTCCGCTACTTTCTCTGATAGTGTACTTATTTCCTCAGTGTGTTTTTCTGAACCAAATTTCGGAGTGTCCATTTGTGTTGAAATCGTATCTACTGTGTCCTTTACGTTTTACTGAGTTTTTGCAAGTTGCGTAACCGAATTGGTAGATGCAACTGAGTCAGTTTTAGCTTGCAAGGTCTCATGATTTTCATGAACAGTAGTTTGCAGTTCGTTTATGGCTAATTCGTGATTCTGTAAAGTATTTTCATACCGCGAAAAAATAGGTTGGAAATGCTCACAAATTTGTGTTTTTATGTCATTACAGACTTTTTGACATTTCGATTCGATTTTATGTAGCTCAGTAGTTAAATCTTCACGTGTTTGTTCAACTGTACATTCCACTGAGTCTAGCTTTTGAAGCTTTTGTTCCATTGTTTCTAACTTTTGAAGCTTTTGCTGAGTTTGCCTCTGATTTTGTTTCATTTGTTGCATTATTGCAATAATTATGTACACTCCTGGAAATTGAAATAAGAACACCGTGAATTCATTGTCCCAGGAAGGGGAAACTTTATTGACACATTCCTGGGGTCAGATACATCACATGATCACACTGACAGAACCACAGGCACATAGACACAGGCAACAGAGCATGCACAATGTCGGCACTACTACAGTGTATATCCACCTTTCGCAGCAATGCAGGCTGCTATTCTCCCATGGAGACGATCGTAGAGATGCTGGATGTAGTCTTGTGGAACGGCTTGCCATGCCATTTCCACCTGGCGCCTCAGTTGGACCAGCGTTCGTGCTGGACGTGCAGACCGCGTGAGACGACGCTTCATCCAGTCCCAAACATGCTCAATGGGGGACGGATCCGGAGATCTTGCTGGCCAGGGTAGTTGACTTACACCTTCTAGAGCACGTTGGGTGGCATGGGATACATGCGGACGTGCATTGTCCTGTTGGAACAGCAAGTTCCCTTGCCAGTCTAGGACTGGTAGAACGATGGGTTCGATGACGGTTTGGATGTACCGTGCACTATTCAGTGTCCCCTCGACGATCACCAGTGGTGTACGGCCAGTGTAGGAGATCGCACCCCACACCATGATGCCGGGTGTTGGCCCTGTGTGCCTCGGTCGTATGCAGTCCTGATTGTGGCGCTCACCTGCACGGCGTCAAACACGCATACGACCATCATTGGCACCAAGGCAGAAGCGACTCTCATCGCTGAAGACGACACGTCTCCATTCGTCCCTCCATTCACGCCTGTCGCGACACCACTGGAGGCGGGCTGCACGATGTTGGGGCGTGAGCGGAAGACGGCCTAACGGTGTGCGGGACCGTAGCCCAGCTTCATGGAGACGGTTGCGAATGGTCCTCGCCGATACCCCAGGAGCAACAGTGTCCCTAATTTGCTGGGAAGTGGCGGTGCGGTCCCCTACGGCACTGCGTAGGATCCTACGGTCTTGGTGTGCATCCGTGCATCGCTGCGGTCCGGTCCCAGGTCGACGGGCACGTGCACCTTCCGCCGACCACTGGCGACAACATCGATGTACTGTGGAGACCTCACGCCCCACGTGTTGAGCAATTCGGCGGTACGTCCACCCGGCCTCCCGCATGCCCACTATACGCCCTCGCTCAAAGTCCATCAACCGCACATACAGTTCACGTCCACGCTGTCGCGGCATGCTACCAGTGTTAAAGACTGCGATGGAGCTCCGTATGCCACGGCAAACTGGCTGACACTGACGGCGGCGGTGCACAAATGCTGCGCAGCTAGCGCCATTCGACGGCCAACACCGCGGTTCCTGGTGTGTCTGCTGTGCCGGGCGTGTGATCATTGCTTGTACAGCCCTCTCGCAGTGTCCGGAGCAAGTATGGTGGGTCTGACACACCGGTGTCAATGTGTTCTTTTTTCCATTTCCAGGAGTGTATTTGTGTCTGGAATCTGTTCCCCTATGCTTTTCGGCAGTGCATTTGCACCGGCAACATTCACATTTTGACAAGCAGAAAATGTGTCTTGACTTATTTGAGAAAACGGTGAGGACGCAAAACCTGAATCTACAGTATTTGCAAGATTGTGTCCCGTCATTTCGGATTCCTGAGGCGAGCTGTTGCCGACCGATCGATCGATAATGCTTCCCTGTTCACTAATTGTTTCACTGCCAACACCTTTATTTGCAGCCTGCTCCATTTCCCTATGCACAATTACCAAATTACTACTTTGAACATTAGTTAATTCATTACTCGGCGGCGCTAACACATTGCTTTCGTCTTCACTGTCATTTCTCAAATTACTTTGGACCCTAGTTTTACGTTTTTCACACGCCATTATTGTCACAATATTTCACACGACAACACAGAAAACCACAATTTGAAGAGCAATATAAGAAAACACATTAACATAGCATTGAAAATAATATCTCGTTAATTGCAAGTGCAGCTGCGAAATACTTGGTGCAAATCTACATGCATGTCACAACTGTTTTACTGTACAAGAATGAAAAACTACAACTACAAAGGAGATTCTCTCTACAATTACGCACTATCAATAAACAAAGGCTGCACTAATTACACAAACTACAAGAAAAAACAGAGGATTCCAATGAGGTATCCTTGACTAAGGGTCGACATATGAAACATCCCCTTTGAAAAATTATACATGACTCTGCTTAAACCTCTTACACTATTTGCTTTTCAAACAGCTGAGCAGAACTGAACGTACTCAGACATTTCGCTCTTTACCTATTCTGATCAACACTAAACTGACACACAATATTTTTAGCACGACGAAGTCTGACTTTCAATAATCCCTACAAAAGAACGGCCCCGACGAACATTAATGTATCCTTTTCACAATTCACTTACCTCACAAAAATCTTCATTACTCGAACTACTGCAATACAGCGAGCGCCACTACTGCCAGCTAAATAAAAGATTCAAACTACGGAAGGCACTAACTACTGATAGGGATAGTTAGCAAATGAAAGATTTTAATAGAGAACAAACAATGTATTTACCTTAATAGTCATAAAATATATAGCAGTTCAAGACATCCATTCTTAAAAATGTACTGTTTTTGATGGACACACCTCCAGATTATCCATTCTCAAAAATCCGCTATCTCACTTCCCCACATGCACCACTGCTGGTGGCTCGCCTCCATCTGCCCAACGCTACGCGCTGTTAACATCCAGCTGTCCAACAATACAATGGCAGACAACAATGCAAACTAGCTACAGACTGCACACAGCACAGCCAGTGATTTTCATACAGAGCGCTACGTGGCGTTACCAATAAGAAAACCTAAACTGCCTACTAACATTAGTAGCCATACTGAATGGCAACATACGAGTACCAGCAACGAAACTTTTAAGCAAATTCTTCCGATAGAAGTTTTAGAAATACGCCCCAGAAGTTCACGTGTGATACGATGATCATACATTACAGATTTCGAGGTGAACCCTTACCTGCTACGATGCTGGAGCCGCGAGAAAGTTGCTAACTTCCCTTCTTTGTCTGACTGCGAGTACTGCTAGTAGTGGTCGCATATTCTCACATTCTAACCTTTATAAAACATTTGAGTAGTTCATCCACTTAGAAATAATAGATTGGCGTTGTTCAACTTCGCTGGAATACAGAAATTACAGGAGCCTTGTATTCGTTACAGCAAGAAACGCTTTCCAAGCTACAGAAAAGTGTGACATAGATTAAGACCATATCTTGATATACATACTGTTATGAGCAACCTTTATCAGCCCTTGAAAGAATGAAAAGCAAAGAAAGGTAAATTTGTAAGCTGCCACAATCTGCATCGAAATCTGCTTACATGTTCTGCATGACGAAGGGTAACTAAATTATTACATGACATTCCATTTTTTGTTACAACTGCAAACGGAGAAATGACAAATAACTATATAAGTCGGTAGGAACTCTAATTTCTCTTCTCTTGTCTTCGCAATCTTTACATGAAATGTACGTTGGCGATCACAGAATAGTTCAGTAGTCAGACACATACGCCGGTTTTCCAAAATTTCTTGTTATAGTGTTTCGCCTAAAGAATACCGTCTTCCCTTCAGAACTGTCCATTTGAGTTCACGATGCATTTCTGTTAAACTCGTGTGTTGATCGAACCTACCGGTAAGAGACCTACCATCTTCTCAGAAATATCCAACATTAAGTTGTTGACATAGCAGCCAGAAGTTACATATGAATGGAAAAAAGTCGATCTAAAAAAAAAATTCAGCTGACCACAATTGTGAGAATTAGTGATCGAAAACTCCACCGATTCATAGTGTTTCGTAAATCTGTTAGGAACCTAAAATCTCCTCTTGTGAATAACTTATACAGATGATTCAGTTAATATTTTAACCTAAAATACTTCCGAAACCGTTTAAGGTAACGCAGTTCCTTTTATCGCCAAAATAAAGTATGAGAAATTCCTCACTACACATCGAATAGCCTCTTTTCTACGTGATATCGATCATAGCAATATTGGTATAAACGTAGCTTTTGCCAATGGAGTTACAGAAATTTCTTCTAATAACATCACACTTCTAAACGCGACAAATTTTACTCATCAGAATCCGATTACGTGTTTTGAACCGATTGTTGTCTTCTGTAGAAGATCGTGATTTTCATTCCAAGGAAGGAAAGACGTCTACATCTGCATCTGCATACATACTCCACAGTATACCGTACAGTGCGTAGCGGAGGGAAGTCTGCTACAGTACCTGTCTTAATGCCTCCTTATGGCCGTAATTTCTCGTATCTTGTCTTCATGGTCCCTTCGTGAAATGTAGTTGACGGCAGTCGTTCTGCAGTCAGCTTCAAATGCCGTTCTTATAAGTTTTCTCATTAGTGTTCAACGAGAACAACGCCTTCCTTCCAAGGATTCCTATCCGAGTTCCCAAAGCATCCCGGCAACACTTGCCTGTTGTTTGAAGCCACCGGTAATTAATCTAGTAGCTCGCCTCTCAATTGGTTTGATATCTTCCTTTAACCTTGCCTGGTGCATTTCGCAAACACTCCAGCTGTAGTCAAGAATAGGTCACACTGGTGTCCTATATGCGGTTTCCATTACAGATGAACCACACTTTTCAACAGTGCCCATAATAAACCTACATTGACCATTCACCTTCTCGACCACACTAGTCACATGTTCGTTCGATCTCATACTGTTGCGTGTAACCCCCAGGAATTTAAACGAGGTTACTGTGTCAATCAGGACACTAGTAGTGCTGCATCCGAACGTTACAGGTTTGTGCTACCAACTCATCGGCAGTATCTTACATTTCCCTACATTTAGAGTCAGCTGCCATTCATCACACCAACTGAACTGTTTGTCTATGGCATCTTGCCAAGTCACACATCTTCTACACCTTCCCACACACTACATCATTATCAGCAAACAACTACAGATTGCTGCCCACCCTGCCCATCAGAAGTTTAATGAACATATAAGATGATATCGCTCGAATCACACTTTCCTAGGGCACTCCTAACGATACCATTATGTGTGATGAGTACTTACTGTCGAGGAAAACGTCACCTGGCATAACAAGAAAACACTGTTGCAACAGCACAATACAGGTATAGGAGGGGCATAGAAGAGTACTTCATTCAATTGTGTTGAGTGATGGTTAGTTTGAGAAATATACATCTTTCACAAACCTGGGAAACTGGATGTCATACTCAATTATGGAACATGGAGAAGGAATGTGAAGAGAATAGTTGAGTAGTACACACATAGGTTTTCACCCAGTAGATACTGTCATTCATCAATGACAGTTCAGCAAATGTACAGAAAAATCATGATTGGATGGGCACTCGAATACTAAACAGAAGGTAAGGAGAGGCCTGCAGAGAACAGAGCGAACAAAATTATAGCCGAATCAGTCGGCAGACTGGGTCAGGTACATTGTCAGGCGGCTTGGTGGCCAAGGAGTGAGGCTGGATGACAGGATGATAAGGGACAGGAAGAAGTGGCTGTCCAAAGTAACATTTTATTTTCAATTTACACCTTTGTCATGCAGTGTAGTGGGGAGGTGGTCACGCTGTTGCCCCACACAAGCAGGCTGTTAGTCAGCTGGCAGCTAGTGTCCATTCACCTGGCCATAATACGTGCTTTGCTGATGTCTCCACTCTGGGCCGACTCCTTGGCCATGTTGCGTGAACCACAGCACAATGTCAGCGGCGAGTTCTACAATCTTTCAGGAGTAGCCCCATTTAAATGAATGACTGCAGCCAGGTGGCCAAAGCGAGTGGCAAGAGGCACACTCTCCATGTTGTTGGAAGCCGACGCCTGCACCCAGAGTGCAGGAGTCCAGCTGCTGCTAGAGTGGACCTGCAGGCCTACTGTGCTGAGGCACCAATCCATGAGGTGGACTTAGTGCAGGTCTGCCTCCTTGTTGTACTGCCGGACTGAGAGTGAATCTGCTACAGAATCAACAGTCAATTGTACCAGATAGCAGTGTATATGCGCCGATGCACCACTGCTGGGCTCATACTCGGCAACACCATAGAAACCTCTATGATCAAGACATCACTTAGCCTGCAACATGCTTTACGACTATCTTGGCAAGTTAATGCCGTTTGAGGCCAGTTCGCATTGTAATAATTTCATATATCAGTTGTCTTAAACCACCAATGGCCTTGTCACAGTGGTAACACCAGTTCCCATCAGATCACGAAAGTTAAGTGCTGTCAGAGTTGGATGGCACTTGATGGGTGACCACTCGATCTGCCTAGAACTGTTGACAAGCAGGCTACACTCAGTCCTTATGAGGCAAATTGAGGATCTACTTGATTGAAGAGTATCTCGTAAACTTACGTATGGCCAGGAGAGTGGTGTGCAGACTGTATGCAACTCCCTACAAACATCAAGTGATGCCTGTGCACTGAGGATGAAACTGCAGGCGGTCAGTACCTCTGGGCTTTCAGGGCCTGTTGAGGCACAGTTTAGTTGTCTTAAACGAAATGTCAACACGCTGTTCTGACCAGCCACTGGCGGATAATGCAATATTCCACAGCACTTTTTGAGCTATTTTATTTTTACAGATATTCAGGCAGCTGTTGGTCATAATTCTAATCTTAGGTTCAGTGAAACTGTGAGCATCAGCATCATGATTCACTTCATCAGCAGTTTACCCAGTGGGATGGCAGAAAATGCGAGGAATTCTGTCACTCGTTTCCATTGCAAAATGAGGACATCAGGTTCTCTCTTCCAAGAAATTCTCTATACCGATGAAGCTACTATGGTATTTTATCATTACGCTGGTTATACAGAATCCATTTAATAACGATACTTTGATGTATTCCTGTTACCTTTTGCCAGCCCTCTGTATTCAGTGCATCTGCCTTACATACAATGTGAAGCACTCCAGTAGAATGTCTAAGAGAGGTCTAGGACAAGTACATTTCTGAGTCAAATTTCCAGGATGCCGAACAAAAATCCTATTTCTGAGTTTCCCCCATCCAAAAAATATCATTTCTCTAGTTCGAAAAATTAAGTTGTACATAAATATATTGGAAACAAAATGGTGAACAAAGCTGAGTGTTTAAACAACTTAGAAAATAGTAATAAAGAAAGTCTTAATTTGAGTAACAAAACACAATCAAATATTTAAATTTATTCTATTACAATAACATGAATAGGTCGATATTGATTTAAATCCTTACCTCCATAAACAAAATGCAATATCTAATTTACCATCAATTTTAAAGATGTTAGTATATCGATCTTGAAGAGTAATTTTATACTCTTGTGTAAAAGTAATAAAATTTTATCTCCCAATTAGTTGGTGAAAGTACAGCTTTTGAAATTATATAAGTATATGTTTCGTAAGTTCATATAAGTTAGTGAACAGTTCTGAACAACCACCACTATAATTGTTAATTTCAATTAATAGTTTTTCAGTGCTACCATACATAGACATTTTTATTTAAAATGAAAAAATTTACAGAATTAAACAAATTAAAAAGTTAACAATAATTAGTAAAGTGTTTGGAGAACATTTTAATTTTTAAAGAACCAAAGTTTTCAGTTTTTATCTCCTCTAGTTTTACGAAAAACGAAATGGAAACAACTAGTTAAACGATCTATAAATTGTTCTAATTTTTTATTTATTTACTTAATTCAATTTAGCAGTTCTATTTTGAGAATCAAAAGTTAAATTCTTTACACCATAAATAACAACATATGCAATAGTAACATTTGTAATATTGTCATTGAAGAATGCACATAAATTCATTTTCTTATTTGAGTAGTTAAAACATTCGTTCTTGTAGACTTATTAATTGCATAATTTGGATAATTTTGAATTAAACTGAAAGGACTTACATTTACATCATTATTTAAATTTGTTATACCTAATCGATTGTAGGCTTTCAAGAAGTTAATTGGTGGATCGAGATTCCATAATTCCTATGGAAAACTTCTTCCATTTTCAACATGTATTATTTTGTAATGTAACAGGATCATATAAAGAAGAATAAAGTAATTGCTTATTCTTTCGACTAGTTTGGATAACAACAAAAATGGTGTAAGGCAAATCAAATTCTGTAGAATTCTAGTAATTAGCAATACCTAGTTGAAACATTTATTTCACTGCAAACCATCAAATTAAATCATTTGTAGCTCAAAGAGAAGAAGATTTTTGGATTTTTAAGTCGTTCTTGTTCGAAATGAAGTGAATATTCTGGTTCATATTTAACATAAGGAAGACGAATATCCATACTTTCAACAACAACTTTATCTTCTTTTAAAAGTGTCAAATAGTCATTACCAATAGTCCAACAAATAAGAGAACTTTCTTAATCTATTCTAGAACTCCAAGTAAAAATAACAGTTAAATCAGATTCAAATATAGAGTCTGTATAATCTTCAAAAATATCTCACAAATAATTCTAAAGGGTAAAGAAATACATTTTCCTTAGATTTAATTTTTCTGTTGTTAAGAATATGACATTCCATACTTAATTCATTTGAAAGGGAAGAAGTTAAACGAATAAGAGGTGAAAATGAAATAAAAGAACGTTCAATTCTAGATAAAAGATTTTCTCTTTTTTGAAACTAATAAAATCAAACAATTTTAAAACATCATTTCAATTACAGTAGTAATTATATTTACTATCACATGCAGAAAAATCGGTTCCATATGTGTGAATAAAATCAAAAGTCATACAAAGTTTGTGAAAAATTAGGATGAATCCAACCATCATCATTGTTAAAATTAATTTTAGATTCCTTGTTAGAAAAATTTAGATAATTTTTTCTTGTTCATATATTGATCTACTTGTTACATGTACAACACAGTAAAAGCTATTATTTTTCGATGTCTACATCTACATCTACATCTATACTCCGCGAGCCACTTTACGGTGTGTGGCGGAGGGTACTTATTGTACCACTATCTGATCCCCCCTTCCCTGTTCCATTCACGAATTGTGCGTGGGAAGAACGACTGCTTGTAAGTCTCCGTATTTGCTCTAATTTCTCGGATCTTTTCGTTGTGATCATTACGCGAGATATATGTGGGCGGTAGTAATATGTTGCCCATCTCTTTCCGGAATGTGCTCTCTCGTAATTTCGATAATAAACCTCTCCGTATTGCGTAACGCCTTTCTTGAAGTGTCCGCCACTGGAGCTTGTTCAGCATCTCTGTAACGCTCTCGCGCTGACTAAATGTCCCCATGACGAATCGCGCTGCTTTTCGCTGGATCATGTCTATCTCTTCTATTAATCCAACCTGGTAAGGGTCCCATACTGATGAGCAATACTCAAGAATCGGACGAACAAGCGATTTGTAAGCTACTTCTTTCGTCGATGAGTCACATTTTCTTAGAATTCTTCCTATGAATCTCAACCTGGCGCCTGCTTTTCCCACTATTTGTTTTATGTGATCATTCCACTTCAGATCGCTCCGGATAGTAACTCCTAAGTATTTTACGGTCGTTACCGCTTCCAATGATTTACCACCTATGGCATAATCGTACTGGAATGGATTTCTGCCCCTATGTATGCGCATTATATTACATTTATCTACGTTTAGGGAAAGCTGCCAGCTGTCGCACCATGCATTAATCCTCTGCAGGTCCTCCTGGAGTACGTACGAGTCTTCTGATGTTGCTACTTTCTTGTAGACAACCGTGTCATCTGCAAATAGCCTCACGGAGCTACCGATGTTGTCAACTAAGTCATTTACGTATATTGTAAACAATAAAGGTCCTATCACGCTTCCCTGCGGTACTCCCGAAATTACCTCTACATTTGCAGATTTTGAACCGTTAAGAATGACATGTTGTGTTCTTCCTTCTAGGAAATCCTGAATCCAATCACAAACCTGGTCCGATATTCCGTAAGCTCGTATTTTTTTCACTAAACGTAAGTGCGGAACCGTATCAAATGCCTTCCTGAAGTCCAGGAATACGGCATCAATCTGCTCGCCAGTGTCTACGGCACTGTGAATTTCTTGGGCAAATAGGGCGAGCTGAGTTTCACATGATCTCTGTTTGCGGAATCCATGTTGGTTATGATGAAGGAGATTTGTATTATCTAAGAATGTCATAATACGAGAACACAAAACATGTTCCATTATTCTACAACAGATTGACGTAAGCGAAATAGGCCTATAATTATTCGCATCTGATTTATGACCCTTCTTGAAAATGGGAACGACCTGCGCTTTCTTCCAGTCGCTAGGTACTTTACGTTCTTCCAGCGATCTACGATAAATTGCTGATAGAAAGGGGGCAAGTTCTTTAGCATAATCACTGTAGAATCTTAAGGGTATCTCGTCTGGTCCGGATGCTTTTCCGCTACTAAGTGATAGCAGTTGTTTTTCAATTCCGATATCGTTTATTTCAATATTTTCCATTTTGGCGTCCGTGCGACGGCTGAAGTCAGGGACCATGTTACGATTTTCCGCAGTGAAACAGTTTCGGAACACTGAATTCAGTATTTCTGCCTTTCTTCGGTCGTCCTCTGTTTCGGTGCCATCGTGGTCAACGAGTGACTGAATAGGGGATTTAGATCCGCTTACCGATTTTACATATGACCAAAACTTTTTAGGGTTCTTGTTTAGATTGTTTGCCAATGTTTTATGTTCGAATTCGTTGAATGCTTCTCTCATTGCTCTCTTTACGCTCTTTTTCGCTTCGTTCAGCTTTTCCTTATCAGCTATGATTCGACTACTCTTAAACCTATGATGAAGCTTTCTTTGTTTCCGTAGTACCTTTCGTACATGATTGTTATACCACGGTGGATCTTTCCCCTCGCTTTGGACCTTAGTCGGTGTGAACTTATCTAAGGCATACTGGACGATGTTTCTGAATTTTTTCCATTTTTGTTCCACATCCTCTTCCTCAGAAATGAACGTTTGATGGTGGTCACTCAGATATTCTGCGATTTGTGCCCTATCACTCTTGTTAAGCAAATATATTTTCCTTCCTTTCTTGGCATTTCTTATTACACTTGTAGTCATTGATGCAACCACTGACTTATGATCACTGATACCCTCTTCTACATTCACGGAGTCGAAAAATTCCGGTCTATTTGTTGCTATGAGGTCTAAAACGTTAGCTTCACGAGTTGGTTCTCTAACTATCTGCTCGAAGTAATTCTCGGACAAGGCAGTCAGGATAATGTCACAAGAGTCTCTGTCCCTGGCTCCAGTTCTGATTGTGTGACTATCCCATTCTATACCTGGTAGATTGAAGTCTCCCCCTGTTACAATAGTATGATCACGAAACTTCTTCACGACGTTCTGCAGGTTCTCTCTGAGGCGCTCAACTACTACGGTTGCTGATGCAGGTGGTCTATAGAAGCATCCGACTATCATATCTGACCCACCTTTGATATTTAACTTATTTTTAGTTGAATAAGTTAATTAAAAACTAAATAGGGAAAAATATTTATAAGTTTCTTTTACATGAATACTTAATGGATTTACAGGACAGTGCATTTATCACTCTATCGAAATAAGCTGTCCATTAATATTACAATAAATTATGAAAATAAAACACAGATTGGAACGAAAGAGGTGAACTCCAGAAAATAAATAAAAATAAACATGTTTAACTTTTACTAGGGGAAAAACCACATTTATAATTGATAATTACATTTTAGCATGTCTGGTTAAATGTGAAAAATATGAAACATTTGAATATTTAATAAAATGTGTAGTTCAACCAGAATATCAAGAATATATAAAGGGATGTAATATGTTTTAGGGAAGCACAATGAAAAAATTACTAGTTTTCTTAAAATAATATACAAAATATTCCATTACATTAAGTGAGGAAATTGAGTTGTTGTTTCTAATGATTTCACTGTCGAATTTCTAGATGTTGTTTGAGAAAATTTTACCAGAGGAATACATAAAGAAACAGATTGTTTTTATTTAAATCAAATATATTCAAAAATTCCACAAATATTAATGACAGATAATTTAAATTTTTAAATTTTTTTAGACAAGATGACATATATTGTAATCATGTTTAGCATAAATTTGTTGTTGGAGATTTAAAGTTTGATGAATTTAAAGCATTCTGTAGCACATGTTGGAAAAAAGATAAAGCTGGTTTTATAT
Organism: Schistocerca piceifrons; assembly: GCF_021461385.2. Taxonomy (NCBI): domain Eukaryota; kingdom Metazoa; phylum Arthropoda; class Insecta; order Orthoptera; family Acrididae; genus Schistocerca; species Schistocerca piceifrons. Next base: position 292,756,093 of record NC_060144.1, on the reverse strand, counting down.
GATGAGAAAAAATAATGAAAGTAAATTTAGGAAAGGGATAAGAATTTTCTAAACATTGAACATAAACATAAGGATAAGACATAAAACCAACCATAAAACACAAATGTTGAACATAGAGTAAATAAACCATTATCATAATATTATTCTTAACAAAAATTTGCAAAATATGATCCAGAAATCTTAGAAAGGCCAAATGGAACAAAAAAGTGAAAGAACATTAAGATATGGAAAAAACAAGAAAGAACTGAATAGGAAAAATTTAAGAAAGATGATCATTCAGTTATCGATCCAGTAGTAAAAATTCCCCAAGGAACTGAAGGAATAGGAGAAAAAGATCTAGAAGAAATTGAAGAAAAGAAAGAAGTTGAAAAAGAAATTCTTCCTAATAATTGTCATTATTTAGATGAATTTCATGATATTTCACTACATGAATGAATCAGTGAGAGTACTGCAAGGCATGACTACACATTAAGTGAATCAGAATAAATAATATTTTAGAGAATTATGGAAACTAAAGAGCAAAATTAAAGGAAAATCTGTTTCAAACAAATATAAGTGAAACAATTTTAGAGTTTATCAATCATAGTGAAGACCTCACTTTTGGATTAAGACCTGTTGGTCGTTATGAGTATACAGGATAAGTTACACTAGAGTTCAATGTTCATAAGGTACAGATAGATCAATAAAACTTATAACTAAAAAAACTACCGATGATATAGAAACCGAATTTGATTCTTTCAGTTTTCAAAATATTTTTATAACTTTATTTGATTGAAATTCAGTATGTAACGAAAGAAATCGAAATAAATCAAAATGAAGTAGACGAATAAAAAATATAATTTGATTAAAACAATTCTTGAATGAGCTTTACCTACATTTTCCATATGACACCTTAATGATCCATTAGAAAATGTTGGCGATGGGTTGGAAAATATACCCAGCACAACCTGTCGACTTTGTTTGGATGAATGATGTTAGAGATTTGATTAATAGATTAAACATAATTCTTGTTGAAGAAATTGCAGGAAATAAAAACATCATAATGAAAAGTTGCAATAATACAAATGTTAATCAGCAAATTTAGTGATTTTATAGTTAATAATCCCAAAGTAATTCCATATTTGATAAGATTTTAGAGTAATTTACCATACAGATTTTTGGAAAATAGAAAAATATGGAAATGGTTAGTTACTATATTGGTTAATAATTTGCTGTACAAAATGCATCTTCCAGGCTACTGAATCTGAGAGCTGGGAATCAAATTAGAAGAAAGATTAGCTTCAAATATTAAAGATTTAGATAAGAGACATGAAGCTAATAAAGAGTTTCAGTTATTTGCAAAAGCAAGAATGCTTGCAGAAGATGCTTATTTGGAGAATAAAATACCTGCAACTCAAGTTAGAGGAATTACGAGGGTCAGTCAAAAAGTAATGCCTCCTATTTTTTTTTCTACGTTTTATTGTCAGGAAATTTAAATGCAATTACATAGGTTGAAAACCACAACATTGAGGATCATTTTGTCATTTTTCAATGTAATCTCCGCCCATCTCTACAGTTTTGGTCCATCTTTGAACAAGGGCATGTATCCCAGCACGGTAAAAATCACAGCTCTGCTTCCTAAGCCATTGACGCACGGATGTTTTGACGGCCTCCTCATCTTCAAAATGAATCCCACGATGAGCTTCTTTTAGTGGCCCGAACAGATGGAAGTCTGATGGTGCCAGGTCAGGGCTGTATGGGGGATGAGGCAAAACTTCCCATCCAATTTTGACAATCTCGTCAGAGGTGTGACGACTGGTGTGTGGTCTTGCATTGTCATGCAAAAGAAGAACATCTGCCATTGATTTTGTTGGGCAAACTCGCTGAAGACGTGCTTTAAGTTTGTTGAGGGTTGTGACGTATTGAACAGAATTTATTGTGCATCCCTGCTCCAAAAAATCAACCAGAATCACACCCTCTGTATCCCAGAAAACTTTTGCCATAACTTTCCCTGCCGATTGCACAGTTTTGAATTTTTTCTTCCTCGGCGAGTTTGTGTGACGCCATTCCATTGACTGCCTCTTTGATTCGGGTTCAAAAAAATGCACCCATGTTTCGTCCCCGGTCACAATTTTTTTCAGAAACTCGTCTCCCTCCAAACGGAAGCGCTGCAAGTGTTGGGAGGCTATTGTTTTCCTTGCCTCTTTATTCTGATCGGTTAACATTCTTGGAACCCACCGTGCACAAACTTTTGAGTACCCCAATTGTTTAATAATCATGATCACACTGCCTTTACTAAGAGAAATAATGCGACACACTTCATCTGCAGTCACCCGACGGTCACCACGAATGATGTCATCAACTTGCTGAATGTTGTGTGGAGTCACTGCACTCACCGGCCTGCCGCTCCGCTTTTCGTCAGTCAACGGTGTTTGCCCTTCAGCTTCCTTACAACGACGAACCCATCGTCTAACAGTGCTGACATCCACTGTCACAACACCATACACCTTCTTCAGTCTTTCATGAATGCGTATGGGCGTTTCACCTTCTGCATTCAAGAATTCAATCACACAATGCTGTCTCAAACGAACATCGATGTCGGCCATCTTACAAACTTCTGCTGTGCTGCCACCTGTTGACACAGAAAGTTACTACTGCAGTGGATTGCAGAAGAAGGTTTGAGGAATGGCGCCAAATTCAAATTTTTCACTTAACTTAATTTCTTTAAGTAGAAAAAAAATGGGAGGCATTACTTTTTGACCGACCCTCGTATGTTTGGAAAACGACAATTAGGAATGGGTTTAAAAGTTGCGTCAGTGGAAGCAAGCTTAAGTCTGAGAAAAACGGTTGAGGTAAAAAAAAAATTTCAGTAGCACTGAAAAGATTTTTTAAAATTATAAGAATGAATAACTTTTCAACTGATTGTAAATCGTTACCTAGTTGTAAAAGAAAATCAAAATCAATTAAGCATAAAACTCACAATGTTATTGAAATATCATTCACTGAGTTTCAAAAAGAAAGAAAGTGGAAAAAACATGTAAAAATTTGTTTGTTTCATCAACTATTCCTGGTTTGAAAGAGATTATTGAATGTCTAACAAAAAAGAAAGACATTTCTGGGCTAACAAAACACGAAAGTGGATTTCTCCAGTTACTACTAGCTGCAATGCCATATTTAGCATCTATAGGTTCACTTGCTGACAGAACTGCAGCAATTGCAAATGCAGTTATAAATAAGAAGAAAGGTGATATAGAATCTGGAGAACACTAAAGATATACTTTGGAATCGGATATGAAACAAAAGAAAACAAAAGTAAACGATATAATCGAAATATTTAAGAATGCTTTATGTAGTGTCAACATAGAAGAATTAGTTATACAGTTAAAAATTAATAAAGTTCATCACGTTTTTATACCTGTAAATTACCCAATGAATCAAAAAATTTAGAATGTGGAACAGTAATTTTAAATACTTCTGGACATGTCGGAATTCATTTTATTTATTATTATAAAAAATATATTACGTATCTGTTCGTTTGATATGGAGGGAATATTCCAAAACTATTAGTTCACTCTTTGGGAATCATACTTTATACTACAATATCGAAATAATTCATACTTTTGATGGCGTTATTTGTGGACATTTGTGTTTATTTGTTTTTTAAAAAAACTAACATGTATGAGTTGTAAGTTAAGCTAGACTTATGTTTACTGTATGGGCACTTTTGGAAATAAAGTGAGCCATAAACATCAATCAATTAAAGGAGAAACCATAAAAGATTAACTTTAACAAAATATAGAAAGTCTAAGTAAACAATTCCATAAAGAATTATGTGTAATTTTGAAAGTATCTAAAGATGAAACTGTAAGTGGATATGATGCATTTACCAAACAGTACATAGAAAAACAATACGTTACAAAACCAGAATATACAAGTATTTCAACATACTTGAATAACTGTCACTACTACAGATTTAAGGAATCTTACAGAAAAAAGTACATGATAAACAAATAAATGAATTTACACCATCCATACAGTTAAAGAAAAGATAATTATGTTTCGTGAAGTAATTAAATAATTTTTTTATAAATAAAGAAAGATAATCACATTTACTGTTTGAGGTGCAAATAGTTTACTGACATACTTCATCAGCATAATTTAACAACTCAAAAATGGAGAACAAAGGATTAGAAGACTGTTCGATTATTAAAACTAAAGAGAGTAAATTCATTACAAAAAATTGTAGGTTAAGGGGTGCCAGTACACCCTTTTAATATTTGTATACACATTATTAATGCATTACATAACCAAATGAAAAACCAACGAAAAATACAGTTTTTTACATAGATGGTTTATCACAAGCAGCGATAGTCTAAATATTTTCTGAAATGTTGAAAGAAATTTCAGAAATAAAGGTTATACAAGGAGTACAACACTGCTTCCATCGTTTTTTCCTCAACATTTGAGGCTTTAATGAAACAAATTGTTTATACATGTATCACTCAAAGTATTTTCCATCGCTGGCCACTACTTTCTCCCAGCTTATGAGCTGTGTACGAATCCCATATCGAAAAAAATGTTCATCTTTTGAAGCGATCCACGAATCGATCCAATACGTGACTTCTTCATGTGGTCGGGAGTGTTGGTCAGCCTGGCCATATGAAATTGGTCTAAACATGTGATAGTCAGAGGTAGAAATGCCTCTAGAACATGGTGGGTTAGGTAGGACTTCCTATTCTAATGTATCCAAGTACATTATGGCGTCTTTTGCAACATGAGGTCGGGCATTGTCATGTTGCAAAATAACTTCAACATGCCTCTCACTGTATTGCGACCGCTTGTCTTTTAATGCTCTGCTCAAACGCATTAAATACGTTCGATAACACTCACCTGTGATTGTTTCACCTTGTAGTACATGACGCCGAGCTGGTCCCACCATTGCAGGGCATGATCCTGGAGCTGTGAATATTCGGTTTGGCCATCGACGTGGAAACATTGCCGGGGTTATCCCCATGATTTTTTGTGTTTATAGTTATCGCAATGAACCTGTTTTTTGTCCCCTACCGCAAGCCTTCGGTTTTTGCCACTGAAGCAACTGTTCACAAACACACAACTGCTATTAAGTCTCTTGGTTTCAGCTCACACAGGACCCAAGTTTCTTCTTTCTGAATCACGCCCATAGCCATGAGATGTCTGACATGGTTTGCTGTTTCTCTCCCACTAATCTTGCCAATTCTTCTTGAGATTGACACGAATCTTCAATAAGCAATGTCTCCAATTCTGCATCTGCGAAAACATTCTTTCTTCCACCACCATGCCAGTCTACTTCCTTAAAATAGCCGCTTTTGAAGCGTTGAAGCAACTCGCGACATGCTCTTTTACTAATAGCGTTCTCACCTTCCGTACTTGAGAGCATTCGTGGACATTCAGCCACTGTTTTCTTCATTTTGAAACAAAACAGTAACACCTCACACATATGACGAGCATTACGCTCGTAATCTGACATTTTCAATCAAGAACAACTTTATGATGCAGACACAAGTCGGCAAATCTCTGAATGAGGTTATGTCTACCTACATCAAGGCTAACTATCTGGCATCTTCAATCTGTTTCTTTCGACCGCTACATAATGTTGTCGCCATGTATTGGCACTTCTTAGTTATTTATTAACTGTTATAGATGGTTATTTTTTTCAAATTCAAGTTAAGGGTATTATCCTGTACAGATGCAGGTGATATATTAATTTTAACAATTGACGATGACATTGGCACGATTATTTTAAGCATTTCCAATGCATGATGTGATTTTAGTAAGTGACTAACTGTTTTTGTGCTTGTAGTACTTTGGTATTTTTCATGGTTACTTATAGCTATAAGTGTATTTTTCTTCTATCTCAGTTATGTTGCTGTGTTTTTTGCTAATGAAGATGCCTTCCTGTTCAGGTGTATTTTTGCTTGTGATGAAAATATATTCAGATATACCAAAGCCATGGTCAAGATTTTCAATTAGTCTTTATTCTGCAACTGTTTGCTCTAATTATTTACTGTGACGATTCTCAACTGTTGCAGCTTCAGCCATGTTTAAATTATTGAAAATGTGTTTTGTAGATTTTATGTACCAGGACATGAAAAATTACCATATCATGAAAAAATTTAAAAACTCATTATTTTTTCTTTTTTTCTTTTGTCTTTGTTTAATCTTCTATAAAACTGTTTAATTCTTTTAAGAACTAATTTTTATCTTCTGTACATCTATTTAATTGTTTTAGGAAATCATATTTATCTTCTGAGCAACTGTTAAACTCCCTTAAGGATCCGTTTTTATCATTGACCATCATATTTAGGTTTAATTTATAATGACCATACAGTAATATAATACTTCCATCTTGCAATTCAACACGTTTGTTATCATCAGAACTTGAAACAATATTAATATGTTGAACTGTGTATAACTAATATTTAGATGATCTAAACAAATTAATTCTTCTGTATATTTTGTTTTGTCATTTTAACAATTTTTAACATCAGTGAAAGTAGTTTCATTTTTCACAACTAATTTCTTAACTTATTTACATTGTTTATCTTCTACCTAGTAATCAACATTTTTGCTCTTAACCTAACATGCTCTAACATATATTTCCACACTTTCATCTTCCATTTTAACCTAAAACTTCTTTATTTACTTGAGGAAGTCCTTAAATTTTACCTTTTGGATAATAACCTGTATCATATTCGTTTAACATTTTTTTCATATCTTTATAGATAGCTTCAGTGCTTATCATAAATGAATATTTTCTCCATAGTTGTTTCATAACATTGTAGTAAAAATAATATATATATTTTCGGAATATCTAGAATACTCATCGCTATGTAATTAGGTTTATTAAAACATTTTTTAAATTTTTTTGTTTAAACTTCAGCTATATTTTCTAAAATATAATATGTATATTTTTGTAGTTGTATTATAATTTTAATAATTTATATATTTCTAATATTTTCGTTTTTTTCCAAACACTAAATTATTGTTTATCTCATAGATATTTTTTCAAATTCTTTGTTGCCTTTTCCCTTATATCTGTATTCAATCCAATATATTACTTAAACAAATATGATTGTTCAAACGATATGACTCTATGGAGTTTCTTAAATTTTATTCCAGGATGTTAATATTGTTAAGGATTACTATAGTGTAAAATATATTTCCCTTTATTATTTAACATTGTTAATAATTTAATTCCTCCTTCTGGTTCTAAAGGTAAGTCCTTATGTAATAGGTATACTTTTCTTCGATATTCTCACTCAACTTCGGAAATATAATCGTATTTATAATCATTCACCTATTTATGAATTTTCTCAGCATCAAAATGTTTTTCATGTATCCTCTCAAAATTTATTTATGCAAAATTCTGAGTCATTAGATATCCATGTAAATAATTCGCATCATAATATTTCAGATAGTTTGACTGATTTTTAGATTCAAATTTTTCATATAAATCTATTTGCTTTGACATGTTTTAATACTTTGAGAAATTTCACCTCAAACTCCGTTCTCAAGAGATAAAATTAATTCTAATTGTGTCATTTTTAACATACAGTCACAAGCTAATTCTGGATCTGTAAAATATCAAGATGGCTCAAGTTTCTAAGATTTAATACATAATATATTAAATTTTTGAAATTAGCTGCTAATATGAACAGACTAGATTTATTACATAATCTTGTGTATTAACCTTAAATTTTAATACAGAAATTTTTTTCAAACTAGTTCTGCTCAAAGTTAATCTTTATTAAATATGTTATCTTTAATGAGTCTTGAATAAAAACATTGTTTTTAGGTAATTTAGTTTCTTCTAATATTTCATCAGAGTACATACATTTGTATGGATTAACTCCTTTCTTCGTTATTAAATCTAATGGTCTTTATACAAAGTATTTTGCTGTTTCTCTGAATTGCTCTTTTGCAAAATCAGAAGATAATTTAGCAGAGCTTGGTGCCATAAATTTAAATATATCAAAAGATCATAAATTTAATTCATCATTAACATCTTTACTAACAGAAATATAGTTTTGTTCGTTATTTGGAATTGTGGCAATCTCTTCATTATCAATTCCTAATTCTTTAATAAAAAGATGAACATCGTAATTTGTTAAATTATGAATGTAAATGCAAATAAGTTTGAGAAAGTTTATAATAAAATTGCACTCTTCATGTGCCGCTCCTTTGTATTTTTGCTGTCTTATGACAATGCTCTCTCACTTCCTTTGTGCCAAATTCGATTTCTTTTTCACAAGTATGACAAGTTTCTGAATTATTATAATTAATTACATCCTCTTTAGTCAGTTTGAATAGTATGTTTCAACTATATATTCTAGAAACTACTCATGATTCTTCTTTTAATATTTCAACAAATTTTAGTGCTGCTTCTTTACCAGTATATGTAACTCGATATTTATAAGCACCATTAGAATACTTAACATAATAACTAAACGAAATTGGTTAATGTTTTTGATATTTGTTAATACAAGATTTTTCTTGATGTGGTAGGCAAGTTTGAATATCTTTCAACAAGCATACGAAATTGGCTTCAATTACAAAAGGTATCGTTAATGAATGACTATATATCTCAAATTCGATTTTTGACTTTTAAAGGTATATTTGTTTTTACTTCTTTATGTTCTTTACAATCGATTTCCTTAATATTAAATTTTTCTTACAAATAAAATATCCTAAACATAGTTGACTAAGACAACTTTTGACATTGTGTTTGGTTGTTTACTAATTAATGTAGATAAATCTTTTATTAGACAATTATGTGAATCACTTTCTTTTCAAATTGAAAGAACATAAACATGTTTTCATAGTTAATTTTTTGCATGGTACAGAGGACATAACTTTATCTTCTTCAGTGCCTTCATCTCCATAAACATTGATTGAGCATTTGATTTCTTTTCAAATTTTTGGATTTCTGATAAGAATATTCTAAGTCTGATGTTCTTAATAAAACTTCATTAGATGTTTAAAATTAAACTCTTGTATTTCATCTCATCCTTCAAAATTGCAGTATACTTTCATATTAACTTTAATTGTTCTTCTTTCAATGAAATTATTCTTTAATTTGATGGTTATTTCTTTTCTAAAGTGATTAAAAATACTTGCAGTTCCACAATTTTATTACTATTATTAATTCCATAAGATATTCTTGATGTGAAAGCAGAAGCTTTTCCGCAAATTCGTTAAGTTGATTTGAAAATAGCTTCATCATCTGGATAATGGAAATTATATAAATTTTTCTGTTAATTTTTTTCTTTAATTTCCTGATATTTATCTACTAGAAAAATTTGAAAGTAATCCTCATTATCATTACTAATAATTTTACCCTCAGATAAATTAACAAAATCGATTAATTGTCATCTCTTAATATTAGCACAATTTATTCTTTTCAGATTTCATGAATATCTTTTAATGATTTTTTACTCAATTCATTATGATTATTACTTTTAACTTCAGTTCCTTTGAGAATATCAATTAATTGACTTTGTCTATGTGTAGAATAATTTTTTCACTTTAAAATTCTTTGTAGAATTTTTAATCCATTCATTGTTATTAAAATTGACAACAGGATCTATAATAAGTGCCGTTAAATGAATGTTTTGAAGGTTACAAAATATTCTTCATTTTTTATATTTTAGCAAATGTTCAAAGCTTTTTTAATGCTTTAGATTTTAACTCTGTTTCCTTTATTTCTTTATTCATTTCGTTCATATTAAAATAATCAACAAATTCAAATATAACCTCTGTAGTCACATTTGTGTAACTATTTCTTCACAATAATTTTCTAAATTTTTTAAAATCGAGCTATGCTTTCTTTTGCAATAATTTTGTAAGCTCTTAAAGAGCGTAGCTTTCTTAATTTCTTTTTCCAATGTATTTATAGAGATGTAAATTTGATTTTTTATTTCATTACAATGTTTACTTGTATAATGTATCTTAGAGATTTTATGTTTGGATTTTCTTATTAATAAGGAATAAACCTTAATAATTTGAAAATTTTTAAATGAGAAAATAGGATTATTTTGTATGAGCAAATAAGATTTTTTGGTTCTTATATAGAAAGTACGAAATTTATTGGATTTGAATAGTTTTAATGAGAAAATGAGGATTAAATTTTTTCAACATAGGCAAATGAGATTTTACAGTTCTTATTTACAAAGAATAATTTATTTTATATTTCTGATTTTTTAAATGAAATCATTTAAATTTTGCTTTTGGATTAGGTAAATGAGATTTTTAAAAATTTAATTAAATTAAGGTTACCTTTTCTATAATTCTCTAATTTTCTTATATAGCTCAGCTTTGTTTGTCATTTTTTTTCCATTGTAAGTATGCAGACTTTAAATTTTTGAAATAGGGAAATGCTATTTTTTGGATGTGAGAAACTTAGAAATTTGGTTTTGGGTTGGCAACCTGGAAATTTGACTTGTAAATACTCTTTGCCTTAGAACTCTCTTTGACATACGACTCTCTCCACTATTTCTTTGACATGGTCTTTCTATAATGCCTACATATACGACCTTTACTTCTGCTAAATGGTTCCACTTGAAACCTCTTCTTTGGCCACAAGTGATGTGTTATTCTCAACAAACATCTGTACCACTTTATTGACATTCTTTCAATCCTATCTATCACTGTTTCATTTGCCGTCCCTCTCCCTCTTACTTCAACAATAGCTTTTCTTACGATTTTTGTTATTCTGGCCATCCTTCATAAGTAAACCATTCATGAAGCTATTAGCTTTCTTTTGAGGTCAGCATTTAGATTACATGTTTCTGCCTATGAAAGTTTCAACGATTGGTCTGAACAATCTTTTCCTATAGTTGTTAGAAATGTTTTTGTACCTCAAAAAATGAATTCATGCATTCTAATACTTTTCTGCTCTGTTGTATTCTGTATGTTACTTCACTAGTACCCAAACCACTTTTATCAGTTCATGGTCACAAGTATATAAGATTTTCTACCTATCTCATAACTGCTCTGTCAGTGGTGTGCAATTGAAATCTTGTGGTACTGTTCACTACTCGATATTCAGTTTTTTTACATTCTCCTGTAATCGCCATTTGCCTATTCCTTACATAATAAATGTGATGTTAACAACATGACATCATTTCGTATTGTGCTAATGAAAGGTGTCTGTTTGTTGGCACTTTCATTTCTTCTCCACCTCATTACTTCTTTCAATATCAGTGATATTTATTTCACATCTATCTCTGAGATAAAGGCTTAACCAGCTACGATGTACATCAATTCATATTGTTAAAATTTTCGTCCCCAGTGATCGGATGGCCATCAGCCAATAGCATGAATGGCATTTGAGAGTGCAATGTACTTCCTTGTTCAAAGGAAGACTGGTGTGACATTCGTTTACTTTGTCTTGAATTGTTAGTGCTTGTCTGGTTCCAGAGGTATATTTGAGGGAGCATACTGTTCATACACACATCAGAAAAATTTTTCGATCATCTCCGATCTGAGAGTACTGGAACATGTACAGAGAATTGGAATAGAGATCAACATAAACATCATTTCCACTGTTTTTATTTCTGATGAAAACCACACATTGCATGTTGTACCACCACACAGCGAGATGTGCAGAGGTGGTGGTCCAGACTGCTGTACACACTGTTACCTCTAATACCCAATACTATGTCCTCTTGCGTTGCTGCATGCCTGTATTTATTGTGGCATACTATCCACTAGTTCACAAAGGCACTGTTGGTCCAGATTGTCCCACTCCTCAATAGTGATTGGGCGTAGATCCCTCAGAGTGTGTCACGTCGTCCATAAACAGCCCTTTTCAATCTATCCCAGGCATATTCGATAGGGTTAATGTCAGGATATTATCCTGGTCTCAGTAGTCGAGCAATTTCATTTTCCTGAAGGGAATCATTTACAAGACGTGCACGATGGGGGTGCGAATTGTCGACCATGAAAACGAATGCATCGCCAGTATATTGCCTATCGGTCTGAGGATGGCATCCACATTTCGTACAGCCACTATGGCGAACCCCATGATCATCAGCGGCGTACGTCGGCCCCACATAATGCCACCCAAAAACAGCAGGGAACTTCCACCATGTGGGACTCACTGGACAGTGTGTCTAACTTGTTCAGCCTGACCAGTTTGCCACCAAACGCGTCTTCTACGGTTCGCCGGTTGAACGCATATGCGACTCTCATCAGTGAAGAGAACAAAATGCCAATTATGAGCCGTCCATTTGGTATGTTGTTGGGCCCATCTGTACCGCACTGCATGGTGTCGTGGTTGCAAAGACGGACCTCGCCATGGATGTCAGGAATGAACCTCCACATCATGCAGCTTATCGTGCAGAGTTTGAGTCGTAACACGACGTCCTGTGGCTGCACGAAAAGCATTACTCAACGAGGTCGTGTTGCTCTCAGGGTTCCTCCGAGCCAAAATCCGTAGAAAGCGGTCATCCATTGCAGTAGTAGCCCTTGGGCGGCCTGAGCGAGGTACGCCATCGACAGTTGCTGCGTCTTTGTATCTCTTCCACGTCCCAACAAGATTTCTTTGGTTCACTCCGAGACACTTGAGCACTTCCCTTGTTGAGAGACCCTCCCGGCACAAAGTAATAATGCGGACGCGATCGAACCATGGTACTGACCGTCTAGGCATGGTTGAAGTACATACAGACAACACGAGCTATATACCTCCTTCCTGGTGTAACGACTAGAACTGATCAGCTGTTGAACCCTCTACATCTAATAGGCGCTGGTCATGCATGGTTGCTTACGTCTTTGGGCGGGTTTAGTGACATCTATGAACAGTCAAAGGGACTGTGTCTGTGTGATACAATATCCACAGTCAATGTCAACCTTCAGGAGTTCTGGGAAATGGGGTGATGCAAAACTTTTTTTGATGTGTGTATAAAATTATCTCTGTTTGACCAGGACCCACGTTTTGAACAGTCTGTATGGCATAAAAGACGAACAGTACGATCATTTCAGTTTTAATCAGTTCTGAAATACGTTCCACAAGTTAAGGGTAGTGAGTTATCCATTTGTATATGTCTGCGCCTATGTACTTCTGTGTCTTCTGTGCGTGCTTGAAGAGGTTGTGAGTTGTTAAGCTGTTAGAGACTGGTTACTGCATCATATTTACCTTAGTTTTGGTCCATTACATGGACACTCCTTCCAACTTAAACATTAAGTGCATAGTTAGTTTTGTATGGATGATATTGGATTACTTGTCCTTTGTTTCATAAGTAATGTGCTATGAATTCAATCATGAGATTGAAATTTGTGTCCATTATTATGAGAAATAGTACATTTATTACCATCAATCGGTATTACATAATGATTTACCAGAGAGGTCATTATTTTAAGGACGCCTTATTTAACTGTGCCTCGAATGGGGAACAGCCATCCTGTTAGTTTGATATTAAATAAAGTGGCAGCTGAAGTGGAGTCATTCTGATGATTAAGTTCATGCACAGTGAATCACTGTAGGATATTACCGATAAAATTAAGAGTGATCTTTTGGCATACTAGCTAGTTCTTCAGGTATTGAATAAGGTGGGACGATGTATGTGTTTGGTCAGTGGTGTGTCACATGTGGGAAAATCATGTCACAGAATTTGTAACACTTCACATAGGAGAGATTTTTGAGTAGTATTAAGTGAGTATTTCTGCTAGTTAACTCCTGCTTTCAATCTGAACAGTACACAATCCGGGGAAACAGCCACTGGCATAGGAGTCTGGTGTAAATGAGAAGCTATCACGTGTTAGTACATCCTGTTACTTCACGAAGATACTCAATTATACACAAAATGTTATATTGAAATATTCAGGCCCTTCGCATCCCACTGTGCTAATTTATATGAATCTGAGAGCTGTGTGACTACTTTGAAGGTGTTTAGTTGAGTCAGATATCGTCAGAACGTTTTTCATGGCTATTGTATATTTAACTCTGCATTTCATCAGAGTATGAGGCTTTGTTCATCACTGACTGTGAGAGTGGTTGAAGCTTTTTGAAACATGCACACACAAACAGAAATCCACACAACCACCCACCCTCCCACCCACTCCCATCACCCTCCCTTCCACCACACACTCATTTTTCATTAGAATGTTTTTATCATCAGGAAAACTTAATGTAAACATATGTACGTAATTAACAATGATTCCCATTCCTCCACAGCTCTTCTTCCGTCTTTGGAAAGCCACTTTTATGCGAAAACAGAACAAGATTGTTGATATACTCCAACCTTCTCTCACACATTTTGTAAAATTAATAGATTTTGACAACTTTGATTCTCTTTAATCTGTCGCTTATTATCTCTATACAATTTGGTTATAATCTTTAAAAGAAGGGCATCCTTATCACTCATGGCTTTCCACATTTATCTTCTAGGAACCCTTTCATAAGCTTTTGCTTAATCTACAATGACAATATATAGCTCCTTCCCTATAGTTATAAATTTCTCCATTAGCTGTTATAAAAGAAAGAACTTGTGAGGACAGGATCTGTTCTCTCTAAATCCACACTTCTCTTCGCCTGTATGGTGGCCAACATTTGGCCCTATGTCCTCATATGGATTTAATGAAATAAGGGGCTCATCGTGGAGTACAAACAAATGCCTCTGTATCAGGCAGTGTTTCTTTTATTCTCCTTCTTCGAAATTGAAATCATGTATTTTTTTCGACTTCAACGGAATTTCAATCCTTTCAGAAAGTTGTTCTATCCTTAAATGATGTCCACCAGCTTTCAGTTGATCCATTGAAATATCACCTGTGCCAGGGACTGGCCATTTCAGGTAATGCACTATTCTTGTCCTCTGTTGTAATGATCATATTTCGAACAGTTTCTTCAGCCTTACCCTATTCCTCTTTTATGCACTGAGGTCTGTCTTCAATTAAGAACCGTAAAATTCTTTCTCTTTTCCCTTAATGGAATTAAGTTGTCTGTTGCTTTGTTACCAGATATTTTGTTCATACCAGCAACTGTCACCCACAATTTCGAAAGTTGTGGTACACCTGTTAAACCCTCAGCTCGAATTTATTTATGTTGTCACATATTGTTCTTTTTTTTTAAATTTATATCTGTTACTTGACTCCTGACTTATTGTCTGGTAAATATGTCTATCATAAGGTGATTTTGTTGATAAAGATTTTTTGTATAAATTCTTGTTCTCCCAAATGAACTTATTAAGGTCACCTGACATCTGTGTAGGATCTTGTCTGTATGCACTCATTCTTTCAGTGTCCAGTAGGCCAGTTTTCCTAATATTGTTGCCGGCCGGGGTGGCCTAGCGGTTCTAGGCGCTACAGTCTGGAACCGCACCATCGCTCCGGTCGCAGGTTCGAAACCTGCCTCGAGCATGGGTGTGTGTGATGTCCTTAGGTTAATTAGGTTTAAGTAGTTCTAAGTTCTAGGGACTGATGACCTCGGAAGTTAAGTCCCGTAATGCTCAGAGCCATTTGAACCCTAATATTGTTCGTTTAATATTCACAAGTTCTCTTCCAACATTGTTATCTTCTGGAACCCTTTTTAGATCACACTGCAACCTTAGCCGCAATAAATCCGTGTTGCTGAGTTACTTCTGGAGAAGGAGCTTGTACCGTGTCTTTCCCAATATCTCTCTATTAGTATGGTTAGCTAGTAGTCTAATAGTTGACGACTTTCTCGTAACCAGATACGTCATCTCTGATAATACTTAGTACGGGTAGCAGTCAGATAAGTGTTGGCTCTCTGCATGGCTCTACTGTCATAATTACCATTTTTTTCTGTACTTTGTAGTGATGTATTCAATTGATGATTTCTGCCATACTGGGGACATTTCTCACGTATATCTGTGCATATATTCATGTCAATAATGTGTGTTCAGAATTCTCGAGCTATACTGGTTACAGAATTTTACAAGATATCCTCCAGAACTATTAGACACATTTTCTCCATATCTTCCAAGTACGACATCATGTACTTGAGAGCCCACTCTAGCTTTAAAGTCTCCTAATTTTACTTGTTCTTGATGTTTATTAACTTGGTTGAGTAGGTGGTCTAATTACATGTATAAATGATCATTGGTTTGACGTGGCATAGGCTCCTATTATAATCGTTTCGATTGACCGTGACACGATGGCAACGATAACAATTCTTTTACAGAAAAAATATGTTGTATATGATGTAAGCTTTGTAACTAGAAAGGAAACAACTGGGTCTGCTAGTTTACCATTGAAACTTCCTATTCAAATAATGGCGCTCTTTATAAGAAAGGCAATATTGTGGCGCTGAAATTCCGCATTGGCTGAGGCAGGTCGATTATCAGAGGCAGTTGACTATGACACCTTGGTGTGTATTATAAAGGGAATGCAATAAAATGTCATTTGTTTAAAAGCACTGTCGGTAAACTCCTCGAAAGGCGAGAACATTTGGGTGAATGTTCTTTCTGACATGCTGCCCTTGATTCGTTTCTGAAAAAGACACAAACACCTTGGTGAATGTTGCTGTTGATGCTGTGCACTTGGTTAGTTTCTTTTTATAGTAGGCCTGCTCAACAAAGAATGATCATATTTTTTCTTTGGCAACATACCCTTACTCATCATAATTTTGATGGTGTTTCTCAAAGTAGTCTCCCATGAATGCGATGCACTTGTCCTAGCGTTTCTGCTAGTCTTCAAATACATGCTGGAAACCTTCAGAAACACCTCCGCAGCCTTCACCACTCTTTCTGATGATTGATAATGCCTCCTACGAAGGGGTTCCTTCATGTTATGGAAAAAAATCACATGGGGCTAAATCCGGACTATAGGGAGGGAGAGAAATGCACTTCACGTTGATTTTTGCAAGATATTCAGCGACAACATTGGCAATATGCGGCCTCACATTATCGTGGTGCAGATCCAGCCTGCTTCACAGAAAATTGGTCTTTTGCACCTGATGTGGACTTGAAATGTTTTCAGGACATCCCTGTAGTATCGTCCAGTTACTGACGTGTGTGGAGGTACAATGTACTGATAAACCATCCCATGAATATCAAAGAATGAGATGACCGTAACTTTCCCAGCACGAGCACGGATTTTTTTTTTTTTTTTTTTTTTTTTTTTTTTTTTTTTTTTGTGATGAAGGAGACTTCCACACTGAGCTTTGATGTTTGCTCTCAGGATCAGAATGATGAAGTCAGGTTTCGCCAGCAGTGATTACATTCGAAAGAAACTCCTGATATTCCTCTAACATCAACTTTAACTGCATTCAGACCTGCACGCGAATGTCCTTTTGTTCGGGAATCAACAGTCATCCCGCATGAACACGTGTCATGTGTAATTTTTCTGTCACCAACGTGCAGGTGGCACCAAATGAAATGTTCAGTAAGTGATCTTTAGGTAGTTCGTCGATCCTTTCTCACAATGAGAGCAGCAGTGTTGATGTTTTCTTCCGTAAGAGCAGTAACTGGAGCACTGTGCTGTAGGGAAGAACAGACTCTCAGTATGCATCCTGTAACATTGTATAGGCCTCAGCTGAAGATCTGTCTAGACGAAAGCAGAATTTCAAAGCCGCTTACTATTCCTCGCGTGTTATCTTCATTGCAGCGGTAGGCGATACTGAACATGTCTCACCTTACATGCCTCTCACAGACGGGAACCAGGAGCCCCCAACATGAAAGTAGTACGGCGTGTTTGTTTTACATTAAGCTAACAGATTAGGATAAGATTAAACTTTAGCGTGAGAAGTTAGGACTATAAAAGAAATTATGATCATTCTTTATGAAACAGCCTTCGCAATTTTTTATGTTGCCGCTGCAAAGTAAATGATACCGCACATTGCGCGGGGCATGTGGTCATATTGTAACAACCAGCTCCACGGAACTGTAACAAACTGCCCCACAAGTTGCCAATTTTTGTTTGGGTGCTAGTGAGCAGCAATTTGATTTTCTAGAAAAAATGTAAACCTGTTGTCATGAACTGAAAATTAAGGCTTTCAAGCATAGATAGAGGGAACAAATGCATGGTTCTTAATTAAAAAATAATCAGGTTAAAAATTCGCAAGTGACACTGAAAAAGGATTTTCTCCTGCAGTTTGGCTGATACTTGCAGCAAAACCTCCTACTAATGGTGAGGAATAGTACGATCAATTGCAAAGAAAGTGAATTTGTAGCAGCGTTTAATTCATTACATGAATATAAGAAGTACCCTCTGTAACATTTAGCTAAGTTCTCCATAATCGATTTTCCTGTTAGTCATTGCGCTATTGTTTCATGTTTCATAACAAGACGTCACGCAGTGGTGTTGGAACAGACTGAGTTGATGCAGTACGAGAGACACTCACAAGGTTTTCTTCATCATCTCGAAAAAAAATAAGCTGCAGCCATATAACTACTGATGACGCAAGTGGTTCTTGTAATTAACCTTCCGCTACCTAACCTACTGAGGACGTAAAACTATTTACTGTATGGGTCCCGAACATGATAGAAATGGTGCTGAGACAGTACGCTGCAGGATTTGTGTTGTTAATAGTTTCAGTGTCATGAATTGCTGTTTGGCTGCTGTTCTGGCACAGTGATCTAGGGTTGAAACACAAGCGTCAGTGTGCATTACATTTGCAGACAGTCAAGGTAAGCCTTGAGAAGGTAGGGAGGGGTTCACTCGTGAAGTTAGTTGCCAGGGTTGTGAATGCTGGACGCAATTTGCGATCTTCAAGCAGTGCAGAGCTGTGCCACTACAGCTGAACATTCTATGGTCTGTCATTCGAAAAGTGCTGCGAATAGTTGTGAAATGATATCTCTAGTTCGTTTCTAGGATGTCGTGGATGCAGATAGTCGTCAATCAGATAACAAACGTTTCCCTCTCAGTGGAAATTGGAATGTGTTTATTTCAGTGATTTATTCGTTATTTCTCTTCCGCATTTCCTTATAATTGTTTTCACAAAGTTTAATTGCCCTACGATCACCTGTGATTCGTGGGTAGATTCTCAAGTAAGAAAATTTGGCTGTAGCTAACCTGTATACACCCGTCAATTCGACGATTTTTCCGAAAAATGGGTGACTTGGGAAACACGTCAATTGTGGATATCGATATTTTTTGGCTGTTCAGGAAACGATGCACCACGAAATACACCTGATCATTATCTTAGGAATGCTTCCAACTTACGGAAGTTGGAAATTTGTGGTAAGATCTTATGGGCTAAACTGGTGAGGTCTTCGGTCTCTTACAAGCATAATCTGTCAGTACCAAATAATAGCGACTCCCTTCTTCCCGCAAAAGAAAAAGAACGCTCAGCATCAGCTTGCACAATAGCTGTTGTATTATTGCCTACTTTTTCCATAGTGAATCATCATGATTTCTGTGCTTTTTATGTTGATTTGTCTCGGGTTCATAGTGATACATCCAGCAGTTTTGAGTATGGGTTACTGAAGAAGTCATCTAAATTAGCCTGATACAACACCAACCGGTCCGCTTCTGCTTCGATTCGGTGGATTTTTTATGTGTGTGAGAAGCTGAGGAAATGAGCGGATAGCCACCTTGGTCATATTGGCAACGTTGTGCCAGACAGTGAAAATAGATCCATGACTGATCTCACATTTCCACTATTGCCTTTACTGTGACGTGCTAAGTTTCGAACTCCCGGGAGTGTTAAGGGAGTGTAGTGTTGTTACCAGGCCTGGTAGAGTATGTAATCGCCCTGAACAGTGCCAGGTACTGTGTGATCACTGTGAAGAACAAGGAATTTTCGCGTACCATGTGAGACAGTGTTATCAACACTTGATAGAATTTGAAAAGGGCCTGATTGTGCATCCCCATTTGGCCTGCTCGAATCGTCAAATGTCCGTACGTGTGACGCATCCGCAAGTGACTGTGGGCCAATGGTGGACAGCGTGGGGATACGAGGTAAGAGATACCCGTCGTCTAAGTTCCAGTCGACCACGTCTGACCACCAGACTTAAGAACTGCCGCCTTATACACCGCGCGGACAGTAAATACTTCACGGCTCCACGTGCCATCTTAAGTCAGGTAACGGACTTCTTGCAAAATTCTGTGTCACCCTGCAGCATTAGTCGGAGACTAGCAGCAGCTGTGATCGGAAAGCGTGGGCTGCTGATGAATGATGTTGAAACGGACCTGCACTACTCTGTTGATAATCATCGGCTAGTATGGTGGCGACCTGGGATTATGTCCCTTTCTTCCAATGTTTTGGACACTGCATGGGTGTTCTTCCTGGTGTTATGGTGTGGGGAACCATCGAGTATGTCTTCAAGAGACGGTTGATAGCGTGCCTGAGGGAACTCTGGTGGCAAAACAGTGCGTCATGGACATCCTGCATCCTCATGTGCTGCCGCTCATGTTACAGTATTGTGATAAGACTTCTCACCAGCAAAATGGTGGTCCACACATGGCCCGTGCCTCTGCGAACTGTTTGCGTGATTCTGACATACTCCCTTACCTAATGAGGTCCCCATATTGGCCCCGAAAAAACATGTTTGGGACCAGCTCAGACGTCAACTCCGTGCCACTGCCAATATCAACGATGTGAAACACCAGTTATAACAGCTGGGTGCCAACTTGCCTAATGAGAGGAGACAATAGCTTCACTACTTACTTCCCACACGTATGAACTGAAATGTGCCTGTTTATTTATCACAATCATTTTCCACACATTACAACCTATTTTCTGATGGTCCTGGTGCTTATAATTGCTTTATGCTCTAATCATTTTCGATCAATCGATACAACCCCTGCTGCAAACTCTTTGTTTACAGGCACTGTGACTATTTTAGGTCTTTAGCGAGTCGGTTTGCTCTCGTTCAGTAAAAGTCGCTTGTGGGCTGCTACCCATGTAGGCTCCCTCATTTGAAGGGAATCAGGTAGTCTTTTCCATCTGGTTATTTTTCCTGATTTTGGATGGAGAAGTCGAAGGGAATTCGTGCTATATTCTGATGTGGAGAAGAGAGCTGCCTTTTATCTAATGCCTGTCCGTATGTTGATATTGTAAATTGGAACTCGTACCCTCTTCTTAAGAATTAAGACTAGTTTTATCAATCAGTTAGAATTATATGTTACAAAGACGATCATTTCCTTCCCGCTCGTGCGTTCAGATCTTGGAATTATGGGTTGAAATAGCCCTATCGAGCTGTAAAGTTGTCAGTATGCTTTTACTGACAGTGTATTGATTTCTGACTCACTAATCTCGAATTCATATGAAAACAAACCTTGTCATTTTTTGGTATCTCGGTCACTTGAGTGTGCCACGCTGCTGGGTCGTCACCTTTTATTTTAAGTGGGCGAGTGTCATGGCTCACAAGCATTCGAGTGAATGGCACTTAACTCTTGAGCTGCCACTATGCAATATTAATAATTAGCAATCCCTCTCGGCATGCTGTTTGGTTATGGACGCCGAGAAATGTAGGTCGAGGTGCGTTGCATTGTTCGCTGCTGTTTATGCAGTATTTGGATAGATGAACTCACGTAGTGATTTTGTATACGAAACTATTCCCTACAACATTGGGGAGACATCATAATTGTTCATTTGAATACTATAAGCAGAAAGCTAACAAGTGTTCAGTGTGTGCCATCGCCTTTGATAACTAATAAATCCACTACGTTTCTCGAATTTTTCCGCCGGATCGAATATTTCATCATTTTTCTTACGTGCGATCAGGATATTTTTAATTCATTATCGAATAATTTGGCTGAGAACCTGTAGCCGTTCCCATCCTGAGTCGCTTGCAAGATTTTAAATCACTTCACGCTCTGTGGAATAAAAGCGCCAGCGTGAAAGATAACTCTGTTGATGAAAAAAGTGTCGATCATAAGTTACACCTGATGTGTCTTAGTGTAAGACAAAGCAGGCGCAGAATCAACGAAACCACATTGCTTATTAAATATGCTGTCTATAATTATGGATGACAATGAAGGCCTAGAACATTTCCTTTGAGAGTGATTTAACGAAAGGTGGGAATATATGAGTTTTTATGTGAGTGTGGTAAAAGTTACACAGGACTATAAAACACCGTTGATTAAATACATGCAAGTGACTCACGCTGAGAATGTCTGAGTAGTTCTCAGCCAGCGAAACACCCACATTCTACAGGAATAAATCAGCAGTGGCTCAACATGGTGCTTCTAAAGGCCATTCCACTTGTTACGGTAAAGGTAAGATCCTGGGCAGGTTTACTTTACTGGGATTCAGCGGGTAAGCAAGTTATGAAAATACAATTAGCAGACAACCAACTCACCTGAGACGAGGAGTCCCAGCTTGAGATCATGGAAGACCATCATTTTACGTCTGCGATGTCAAAGGAAATACTGTACGTCGCCTAGCCGTCCGTAATTATCAATGACACACCTCGTAAGCAGTCTGGATTAGTTGATTTGCGGTTGTTTTATTGTTGATGTATCAAGTTCACCATAAAACTGAAGGTATTTTATCAACAGTATTACTCTGTCGCAAGCGCATTTACACCGTGTTAAGTTATTTAAAGATGGCGTGCGACTCACCTTAAGAATGGCTGAAGAATTATCAGCCGATACATCGGAAAGTGAAATACAAATATCCCGGAAATATGCAAATATTAGATATGCAGACCCATTTCCTTTCGTTGTGCTAAATTTATAAAGCGATGTGTGTCGCGGGTCTATTTTGTTATGCAATTCACGAGTGAGATCACGATTCCGATTTGTGTATAGAACTGGATTAGACGAGCGGTCTAAGGCGCTGCAGTCATGGACTGTGTTGCTGATCCCGGCGGAGGTTCGAGTCCTCCCTCGGGCATGGGTGTGTGTGTTTGTCATTAGTATAATTTAGGTTAAGTAGTGTGTAAGCTTAGGGACTGGTGACCTGAGTAGTTACGTCCCATAAGATTTCACAAACATTTTTTTGTGTATAAAATTATTCATTCTGCGTATCTTGAAAGTATGAGGGCTAGTTATCACTTATTTGGGAATGTTCTATACCTTCCTAAGCACACACGCGTTTTTCATGGTGCGTCCAGGCCAGAGAGGGCTGTATCGTCATACTGATAACTGGGCTCATACTGCCAAGTACTTTGTATATTTGGCTCTGTATAGAAATAACTGGAGTAACATGAGATATGCACTCAGACCGTGAAGTGTCATACCGTTTCCTTAATGCCTTCTGTGTGCTTCAGTTACTTGTCAGGCAGTGTAAATGGTCAGCACTTCGTTCTGCGTCATCAGGTATTGTTCGACCGCACTATAAGCACGTAAGCTATCTAAGCACGATTTCAATACTTGGTGCTATTTCCCTACACTTTCGTCTAATTAGCATACACTGATACAGCGTTCTTCCCATTTAAAAACAGGAACCGGATCTTACGGTAGTCTGCTGTATCAGTCGGCTGTACCACTGTATTCTTGTTTGTCTATCGGCATCCTACGTTACGGCGGAATTTGAGTCTACATCTACATCAGTACTCCAAACCATCTGACGGTGTGTGACGGATGCTACCCCTGGTAAAAACAACTGTTCTCTTCTTTCCTGTTCCATTCGAGAATGGTACATATGGAGAATGATTGTTGATAAGCCTCTGTATTAGCTCAAACTTATCGAAATTTCTGATTGTGGTAATTTTGCGAGACTTATGGGGGAGGAAGTAATTTGTCGTCCGACTCTTCCCGGAAAGCATTCTATCGAAATTTTAATAGTGAAAAGCTTCTTGATGCACAACGCCTCTCCTGTGGAGTCTGCCACTGGAGTTTGTTGAGCATCTCTGCAACGCTGTCGCGCCGACTAAACGATCCCGTGACGAAACGTTGTGGTCTTCGTTGGATCTTCTCCATGTTTTCTAACGGTCAATCTTGTTAAAGGTCCCATCATGGGCAACACTCAAGAACGGATCGAACAAACGCCTTGCAGGCCACTTCTTTAGTGGATGAATTACATTTCCTTGAAAGAAGAATATAACTAAACATCAGTACAAGTAAGATAGCAATAACAGAATGTAGTCGAATTAAATCAGGTGATGCTGCAGAAATTAGATAAGGAAAAGAGACGCTAAAAGTAGTAGATGAGTTTTGATATCTGAACATCAAACTAACTGATGATGACCGATGTACAGCGGATATAAAATTTAGACTAGGAATAACAAGAAAACTGTTTCTGAAGAACATGAATTTGTTAACATCGAATTTAAATCTAAGTGTTACAAAGACTTTTCTGAAGGTATCTGTCTGGAGTGTAGTCACGTACGGAAGTAAGGCATGGGCGATAAACAGTTCAGAGAAGAAGAGAATTGAGGATTTCAAATGTGGCGCAACAGTAAAATGCTGAAGATCAGATGCGCAGGTCACGGAAGAAGTGAGAAGTGGCGAGATAATGCATTAGCAGAACAACTTGACTAAAAGCAGGGATTGCTTGATAGGACACATTGCGAGACATCATGGTATTGCTACATCTACATCTACATCATACTCCGCAAGCTACCTAGTGGTGTGTGGCGGAGGTAGCAGTGTCTGATCCCTTTAACCCTGTTCCACTTGCGAATAGTGCGTGGGGAGAATGATTGTCTGTAAGCCTCTGTACTGGCTCTAATTTCTCGAACATTCTCCTCGTTGTCAACACGCGATGTGCATGTGAGGGGAAGTAATATGTTGTCTCACTCCTTCTGAAGAGTGCTGTCATGTAATTTCCGTAGTAAATATCTCCATGACTCACAATGTCTCTCTTGTAACTTCTGCCAGTGGACTTTGTTTAGCATCTCCGTGTATTGGCATCCGTTTATTGGAGACAAGTGTGTATGTGTGTGTGTGTGGAAGGGCAGGGGATTAAAGTATTAGAGGGAGACCAAGAAATGAATACAGTAAGCAGATTCCGAAGTATGTGGGCTCAGTAGATATTCGGAGAGGAAGAGAGTTGGACAAGGTAGAGTAGCATGGAGACCTGTAATAAACCACTCTTCGGACTGAAGACCACGAACACAGTATTTCCTATGAGTCTCTATCGTATCTACTTTCCTTACTATTTGTTTTAAGTGGTAATTCCACATAAGGTCGCTCTGGGTAGATACTCTTAGATATTTTCCGGTGGTTACTGTTTCCAGCAACACGTCATCAATAGTGTAGTTGTACAGTAGTCGATTTCCTTTCCTACGTTTGCGCAACACGTTACATTTATTTACTTTCAGTCCATACACCACCCACGAATCTTCTGTAAGAACTTCTGCGTGATGTTACTGCATTTTGGTGTTGCTACGTTCTTACGAACAGCAGCGCCACCTGCAAACAGCTTTAAAGAGCTTGTGTACGTTGACTCCAGACATGTACATGCACAGAAAAAATTGATTAAGTAACTTCATTTTTCGAGGTGACAATTAAAAGGTCATGCCTGCCTCTCTCACTCAAGTGACTAGTGTTTAACCTTCGTGCACTGCTAGACTCCCAACTCAGAATTTGTAACAGCTGTGTTTACTCGATGGACTGGTAAGCTATGTATCGACGTTAATCACGCACGTGCCGCCTCAGCTGAGGTCGGCCACAGAAACGCAGGCCCCCGGGGCGACGCTTGAAGCCTCTGGTAGCAGGCGGGCGGGCTCCTGGCGGTCAAACAGGCGACCAACTGCCGGCGGCTGTGCCGCTTATGTACAGTACATACGGCAACTATGCTGCAAGTTAGAGGGCTGCAGCTGAGAAGCTCACAGGGCTGGAATCTAGCAACCAACCCTCCGGCGAAGCTAACGACTTAGTAGGTACGTTGCTCTGCCCGTAATTACCAGTGGCTGGAACCGAGGAACACTCGACGTCTGCAATTTCCTGGTGCCCTGGAGGAAACGGTCAATATGAAAGTAACTTTCCGTCCCCTCTCAGTACAAAGATCACCGTCGTTGTAACAGGAGCTCTACATATACGTTTTGTATTTTGTATCAACACGTTACATGTCAGGACGTATCGATGCTTACATAGAAACAATCCGCAGACAAAAGAAATTAAGGGCTATATAGTGCAACCACCTACATGTACCGTCACACATTAACTACAATAAATCAGTTTTTTTAATAAAGTTATCTTTTGTTTTCAATGTATGACCTATTGAAACCAAAATTATATCACGGTCTCCCTCCCCCAAACAAACACACACACACACACACACACACACACACACACACACACACACGCACGCACACACACACACACACACACACACACACACACAGATAGACGAATTAAACGACAGTCAGTTTAGAGAAACCTGAACCATGTAATGTATACTGACTAGTAACAAGTATCGTGAAATCTTAATAGTATGCGGCATGAACAAAAAGTGCCAGATGACTCTTAATTCTAAATTAAAGGCCTCTTGTAGCGTTGTACTTGCAGTACTTGATGTTTTCTGGTGCGATCAGGCAGTCTAAGAAAAAAGCGGACAAGTGGAAGAAGGACTCAGGCTCTGCGGGTTCCGCACAAACTTAATTATATAATAATTATTATTATTACAATTTCGCTTGGTTCAACAGCCTAGTCCAGTCTTTCCATTGCACGCCGCTTCAGCGACTTGCGTGTCCCTAACCAACCCCACTTATCCATCCTGTGGAGGGAGACCTACAATTTAACCGTGACTCCTTACAACTACAGTATGTGGTATCTGTTCTTTCTGCGCCACCCGAACACAGTGTTAACCGGAAATGCGCAGACAGCTCGCCCGACTCACATTCCCACCTGCCGCCGATGTGGCCGAGCGGTTCTAGGCACTTCAGTCCGGAAACGCGCTGCTGCTACGATCGCAGGTTCGAATCCTGCCTCGGGCGTGACGGTATGTGATGTCCTTAGGTTAGTTAGGTTTAAGTAGTTCTATCTCTAGGGGACTGATGACCTCATACGTTAAGTCCCATAGTGCTTAGAGCCATTTGAACCATTCCCACCTAGCACCACATCTTATCTGCAGTCCCTGTTCATGTCCGCCGTGCTCGCTTATTTTACATCCCCGCGCCAGTAGATGTGGATTCATCCATGTCTCAAAGAACAGGCACATACATGGAACTTGTACGCCTTGATGGGCTGTGAATCCACTACCATCAGTTCTGATGCAATTTATTTTAGACTTCCAGTGGAAATCCAAAATTAGCGAGCACACGACATGGACTAGGACTGCGGACAAGTGGTGGCACTAGTCTTCTGCAGAATGTGCCAAGATAGTTTGCCCATTTGGGGTCAAAACTGTGTCCGGGTCGCGCATTGGTTAACTCAACTGCCTACTAAGCAGGAGATCCCAGGTTCCAGTCCCGATCCGGCACACGTTTTCGCACGTCCCCTCTGATCTCGCATTAAGTCCCAATGTAACTGATATCATGGGTCCCTTCCCTTTCTCCCCCTCCACCTTAAATTTTCACAATACTTCTCCCATGATTGAGAGTTGCAGACTCGGTTAAAAACGAAGACTGGAAATTCCGTGGTCTGACCAAGATTTGACCATACGAGCTGTCGCTTTTCCGTAAGGCGCTTTATCTCTCTACCACCTCTTTGTATTTTGTTAACTTTTTTTTCCTCCGTCCGTCCCCTTACACTCAACTTTCCTACATCGGTAGATTCAGTTGTGTCCCTCTATTATTGTTCTGTCGTTTCTGATGCTGAAGCCGCCGCTGTTGCCGTTGGGGGTATCATCGATTTAGTTTCGAGGCTTAGATCCGGAGCGTCGTCCATCGTGTTGCGATCAACGGCCTCCATCGCGGACATATCCGAATTAGTAGTTGCAAACCGGCCGATCGCGAGTGCATTGTCTCTCTGAAGGTCCGGATTGTTTACCATTTCTTACCTCCACACTATTAGTTTGACCTGTGTTTACATCTGCAGCTGTATTACTGGGATCGACGTGACTGTCTTATAATGGGTGAGTATTCTCCGCACCTAAATCTGTCTCCCTTTTTTCCATGTATGCATAATGGCGGGTAAACACATTCGTTTGAAACACATGGAACGTCACCAGTGTGTTCAGATTTATTGTTTACTGTCTCAGGATCATTAACAGGAACTGTATTACTTTGAACAACTGTTTACAACCAGTTCACCACTGATTCCTGCTACAAGGGCAGAAAATAAAAGTTTACGTTTACTTGGGTTGAGTTCAAGACGAGATCTGCGTCTGAGACAGTCTTGTTTAACTGATCTGTTTCAGTACATATGCTGAGAACTGGTATCTGCCCAACATAAGTAATGAATGCTTCATAGCCCTCATAATCATTACAGCTAGGATGGTTTTTCAGCTTCCATTTTGATAGAGCTTATTCCATTTGAGACGGGAAACTGATAGAAATCAGTCCAGATTTCGTTCCGAATTGCACGAAGTTTGCATGAGACTTTGTTTGGAACTTGCATGGGGATGGTAAAGAAACGCACTTTCGTCAGCTTGTCTTCGACTATATCAACAATAAATTTAGCGACAGAATCCGTTGCTAACGTTAGTTCATGGTGACCCGTACACTCTCAGATTATTACAAGTTCGTGCACTAAGTTAGAGCAAATTTTGAAACAGTAGATCTACTCGTTAGTATTAAGTAGCTCGCTGTCTATTTGATCTCCAATTGGTTTCATGTCGGCACTTACCCATCTCTGAATTTCGGCAGCTGTTGGACGCTTGTTATCTGTGGCGAATTCAGGTTACACAGTATTTTTCCTGGGGTAAATACCCATGGCTATTTATACTCAATGCGTTTTCACACGCTTACTGAAGTGTAAAAGTTACAACATTCTGCGTAACGCAGCTATGTAATAGGCGCTACGCGAGGTAGCATCAGTAGCATATGTCGAGCAAACACTGACTGCAGCGTACACAAGTAAACACCCCATGACCCACCGCAACGACCGCCGGAGCGGAACTGGGCTCGAAATTCATATAGATAGATTTTGGTGAGTCAGTTTTCGGATATCAACGTATGTGACGAATATAGCCGTATCTTCTGACTCAACTGACTTAAAAGCTTAACTTTTTCACACCGCCAAGGGATCATTGATCTTAGCATCGGACATAAATTTCAATTTAATACGTACAACCGTTCCTGAGAGGAAGGGTCTTGGCAGTCGGACAGATAGACACGTAGACTGTCAGACAACAAAATGATGCTATAAAGTTTATGGCTTTACCGATTGAGGTAAGAAACCATAACAGATATTAATCTAAAATATTTTCACGTATAACTGTAGAGCATTTTTGTTGATTAATGAACGCAGTTTTTCGATTACATTGGATTTTATTTTGTATGAAACTGTGCTTGCTATCCTCCACATCTTTCACGATACTATCATGAATTGTGCTCATCCCTCACCCCCACCACTAGTCCACACTATGAACTTTTTCATCAAATAGTAAGAGCCTCAAACTGACACTTATAATTCATCAGTCAAGAGGACAAACAATGTAATCCATTACCTGTAATAAGCTTCTCGATACAGGGCGGAATGCAATTGTAAGTAAAGTTTACTAGTTACGGGTCAATGTAAGGCAAATATTGTATTCTGAGCCCATAACAAGGACTTTGCGCTTCTCACAGTCCACACTCTCTCAAACGTTACAGTCTGCCTTGACGAGTATTCCTGTCGACTGTTAGAACATCTTAATGAATCGTAGATTTCGTAGACATCGTGACTGATAGAATTGTTAATGTAGTGATTTCCTGTGCCTTATTCCGGGCACATGAGTAGTATTTATAAATTTTCAACCACTATACCCTATGTAACAGTTTTGTGAAGTTTCTGAATGTTATGAACGCGTAGTAAAGTGATCCCTTACTCTAGACTTTAATTTTTTTTCAGACTGTAGAAGACGCTGCTAAAGCGCTGATGTGTCTGAATTTTTTTATCTGCTTACTCGCACTCTGCGAATACATGTCTGCCTTTGATTCTCAATGAACGATCTACTGAATCTGAATCGATAAAAATTCACACTGAAACACCAAATAAACTAGTATAGGCATGCGTATTCAAATACAGATATATGTAAACATGCAAAAAGCAATGCCGTCGGCAACGTCTGTATGAGATAACAAGTGTCTATTCGTTTGGCAACCTGTCTGCACAAGTCTGCAGGCGACTTGTACTTTCAGAATGACTGTTCAGAGCTCTAACAGTTCTAAATTGTGTCAGGGTGATTTGGGGAACACATATGGATACAAAACTGCTTGTAACCCACTTCTTCCGCCTTCCATATCAGCGGACTACCATCCAAATGAACACATCTATAAGCGTTATTCCATTATTATGGTCTGCTCGGTGGCGAAATGGAAACCACAGAGAAAATCCAATGAACCTTTGCACTGATGTGTAGGGCAGCGTCTCCATTATGCCCGTCGATCGAGTCACGCCGCTCATTTCAGTTCTGATAGTACAGTGAGCACGAAAAAATGCCTAGAAAATAGTGGCTTCCGCCAAGTATGAATTCCTGCTGAGAGATTTCTCCTGCATTTATGCAGCCCTCGTGACGTAACTGTCATGACTTTCCCTCTTCATGAGAATTCTTGGCCTCACACTGAAGGAACAATGAAGACGATACTACAGAGTTTTCGACAGCAGGGGTTTGATCACCCAACATACAGCCCAGAATTTCCTTCCTTTGATTTTCATCGCTTCTTGCACAAAATTCTGGCTAAAAAGACAACATTCTTGCATGGATATCGACCTGCAGACCGACGTAAAGAACTGGCAGGAAACATAGGTGGTTGCCTACCATGATAAGGGTAACGGAAAGTTGAGCAACGATACGATAAACGTCTAAGTTGGAGAAATTACTATGTGGGCAAGTAGCTGGAAGGAGTAGCCCACTTTTGCAAATAAAACATTTTTCATTTTCGCTATGGTTTCCATTTTGCGACAGATCGCACCTTAACAAACAAATAGCCCTCGAACAATACTAGCTAATGTCAGGATTAGCAACCACACCAAAGTCAACACTTGAAAATGGCCAAGGAGCACTCCTCCGAATTGTCTTATAAATGTTAAAACATTTGTCACGGTTTGTAGGTCGATAAAAATTGGCATTGAAGGGACAAAGAAACTGGTATGGGCACGCGTATTCAAATACAGAGTTATATAAATAGGCAAAAGACGGCAGCGCTTTCGGCAACGCCTATATAGGACAACAAGTGTCTGGCGCAAAATTCCTTTAAATATTTCATTAGGTGAACGATTTTAGTTGTTTATGTAATATCCTTCCAAATTACTATTCGGGAATTATGATATATTCAAAACACCCCTGTCAAACAATATGGGTCTCACAAATAGATAAGAACTGTGATATGTACGAGGAGCTTTCAGTACGTAGTGAAATGCTTCTCTTATAGGCTAATTTCAGTTGAAAAAATGCGAAATTTATTGTGGAATATCGTGGAACATTCCCGCATCAGCGTCTATAATTTCATGAAGTACCGATTGGTTACGGCAGTATATGCAGTTTTCAAAATTCATCTTTAAGAGTGGTGTGTTCCAAGCAGAGAGCTCGCATTGAGTTTCTCTTGGCGGAAAAGCACAATATCGCAGATATTCATAGGGGCTTTAAGGCTGTCTGAGGAGACCTGGCAGTAGAAAAAAGCACGGTGAGTCGTTGGGTAAGGTGTCTGTTGTCATCGAAACATGATCACCCAATACTATCTGATCTCCCACACAAAGCACAGACTCCTGCAGTGTCGGAAACTTCGGCCACTGTCATTCGAGGTCACTAACAAATCTCAGTCAGACATCTCGCTGCTCAACTGGACGTCTTTGTTGGTAGGGCTGACACACACGACCACCAATTGTAGTGCTCAGAGGTTTGTGCCACTGGGTTCCTCGCCGTCTAACAGAAGATCATAAAGAGCGAAGAAGGACATTCGGTGCGAAATGTTTTGGGCGTTTCGAGGCTGATCGTGACAACATTTCGTCTAAAATCGTTTCAGGTGATGGAACATGGGCTCATCACTCCGAACCGCAAACAGTACGGCAATTTATGGAGTTGCGTCCAACCACATCTCCTACAAAGAAAAATTCAGAGCTGCATTAACATTATGGCTACGGTCTTCTGGGACTCCGAAGCAGATATTCAGTTTGATGTCCTCGCACATGCTGCAACTGTAAATCCTGAAGTGTACTGTGGTGCTCTCAGCAAATTCAAGATATGACGTCAGCATGTTCGTCGCCACTTAAAATGGAAACGACCTGCTCCTTCTCCATGGCAACACAAGTCCTCACACAAGTCCGCGCATCCTAAAGGAGCTCACGAAACCTGACTGGCTGTTCTTCCTCATCCACCCTATATCCCAGATTTCGCACCGTCCAACTTACATCTATCTGACCCAACTATGGATGCGCTACTTGGGAAGTAGTACATGGATGATGGAGAGTAATGGAGTAGCAGGACGTTGGTTCCAACATCGACTAGTAAAGTAGTACCATGTTGCGGGCCCTCTCATTAAGGTGGCGTAAGGCCGTCGCATTGACTGAGGATTATGTTGAAAAATAGGGTTTTGTAGTCAAAAGAGCGGGAAGTAACATGATTTATTGATATCCTGAATAAAACCAACCTGCTTTCGGAAACAAGTGCTGCATTAATTATTAAACGCTCCTATTAGATTCATTCTCTCTTCAGTGTCATCCCAATTCCCCAGTTCCAACTACTCTTGAGACTCGATACCGAAAGACTCTCATTCATTATGGTAAATATGAGACTTTTAATGTTTAAACGATAACTGATGAAGGGCCGATAACATACAGATCGCTTAGATACATGGTTACTATTATTCCATGTCCACAGAAACGCAGAAGGCTCTGTCAGACAACTTTTCTCCACTTCCTAACAGTCTAATGTGTCGCAGCTACCGGATAGTGCTCATATGTTGGAAGAAAATGCGAGAAGCTGTACCATAAAAGCTAGCTCTTAGACCTATCGTTTCGTGACAATACATATACCGTCTTGCTTTTGCGTGTTATAATTAAAATACTTAGAGATTCGTTGTATAACATTACAAATCCAGCATGGTGCATAAACCAGATATGCATCCCATCAGCTATTTATATCTGTCCTGTTCCTACCCTAATTTCTTTGAATTTCAAGCATCTATTCGCCACTTCCTCGGAAATCTACCTTTCTGACAGTCAAATGTGTCGCAGACACTGGTTAATGCTCAAATATTGGAAGAAACTGTGAGAGGCTGTACTTCTTAGGCCTTTCGTTTTATGACAATACATATACCGTGTTGGTTTTGGATGTTATAATTAAAATGCTAAGAGATTCGTTGTACAACATTACAAAACCAGCATGGTGCATAAGCCAGATGTGCATCCCGTCAGCTATTTATATCTGTCCTCCTCCTACTCCAATACTGTTTACAAAGACGTTTTTCATTGATATCGAATGTAACACTGTAATCCACCAACGAGGGTAACTGTATGACGATGAGGTTACCCTACAGCTAGTAACCTGCAATGGACCTGTTTCATCGAAGTGTCTTTTAGTTCCCACTGGTCTTTTACATGCTTTCATGATTATAATAGCTTGTATTCATACTGCTTTTACATTGTCACACTCATGCAGCAGAAACGATTAACAGCCTTAACGCTATCCCTCACATAGATGGATGTGAAGAATTTACCATATACAAGTGTTGAACAGAAAGTGATGCACAGTATTGTTTTTCTCAGCTGAAAACAATGATACGAATGCGAAACGCTGCATACGTATTACTTGGTGTGTACGCGAAGTTCCCGTCACTTCCCACTGATAGCGTAGCTGCAAGACAGTTTCAAAATGGCGTCTGTAGGTGATATAAGTTACAAACAAAGTGCTGTAATTGAATGTCTCACTGCAGAGGAAGAAACTGTATGGAATATTCACAAACGCTTGCGCAAAGTCTATGGATCATCTGTTGTCGACAAAAGTACACGTAGTCACTGGGCACGGAGAGTGAGGTCATCAGAAGGTGCTTAGGCGGAACTCCACGATTTGCAGCGGTCGGGGAGACCATCGACGGCTGTCACAACTGATAAACTTGACCTAGACCCCTCAGACTTCCACTTGTTTGGGCCATTAAAGGATACCGTCCGTGGGAGACATGTTGAGGACGAGGAGGAAGTGATTCACACACTGAACTACTTGCTCCGCCACAAGGCAAGGATTGTCACCGGTGGGGCATACACGCCTTTCTTTCGCACTGAAGTAGGACCTCAGAACGGGATGGATATTACCTGGAAAACTACGGTGTGCAGATAAAACATCTTTATTTCGTGTGTGTAATTCTCATTATGTTCAATAAAGAACTGCAGAAGAAAAAAAAACGAGGTGCATTACTTTCTGGGCAACCTTCGTAGACAGCTGTTAAATCTATCACACTCATTTCAAGAGATTTAGGCAGTCGGACTCATTCCACCGAGAAGTGGAAGGTTGTGTACATCATGTGATACTATGAATCACGATCATGTATAACCGGAATTATATTTGCTGAACAGGTGAACCACACAAAATGTTTGTGCCAAGGAGGGGACGCATAAATATGATTATGGTTGATCATATCACATGGTATAGGGAGCTTTCATCTACGTAGTAGAATGATGAGTCCAACTGATGAATGCTTTTGACATGCGTGTTCTACGTTTAACAGCTATCTTTGTGGTAAATTTTTCACGTCCACCTCTGTGAGAGATAGCGTCAGGCCAGCAAATCATTTCTCCTACACGGGGATGACAGTTTAGTAGCAGAATGAATACTTGCTAAAACCACTGAGAAAGTATGTAAAAAACCAGCAACCTCGCGATATTAATTGAGTTTAGCTAACATTAATATAGGAGCTTGATGGAAAAACTGTCTGAAATACCGCAGCAGTTATCGGTTCTTCTTTGATGTACATGACCACTAATAGGTTAGTAGGACGGTACCTTTGCTATGCTCTTGAACGTTCACTCTAACGGGTTATACCTACATGTTGTTTATTACAGTCATAAAAAATCTTTTCGCTGTCTCATCGGAAGTCTACCTTATTGACAGTCGAATGTTTTGCAGTCTTCCCACCACCACTGCCAAGCATAAGATAGGGAGATACCTGGCAAGTGTCATTTGTTGGAAGAAACTGCGAGAAGATGCACCTGAAAATTTAAATCTTCGACCTTTCGTTTCATGGCAGTACACATACCGTGACGGTTTCGGGTGTTATTTATCGAAATATGTAAAAATTTGTTCTATAACGTTACAAGAAGCTCATGCGAATATTACCGATATAAGTACGATTTTCGGTAACTGACTTCTGCTGTCATTACAGTATAAAGTATTTGACACTCGAGGCCCGTTGCAGGCCGCTACCTATTTGATACCGTTGTTGTCATACCGTTATCCTGCTAAGTGGTTCCCTGCGTTATATTCCAGGCACGTCAATGGCATGTTTGTATCTTTGAAAGGGTATTGCGGGAAGGGGAAGGCGCCAGGTGAAGAGTAGGATAGTTAGAAATAGGTGATGGGATGTGCTTCTGCTTTAGAAATGTTCATGACGAATACTACGTGTAGGGTAACGCTAAGGCGAATATAGACCTGAAATAGCATGCTTCGTCTAAGCGGTTTGCTGTGAAGGAATGTCGCATGTGACTAACATGGTAGAAATTAATAGCAAAACCTTCTTCTAAATTGTCTAGATGAATGATCTCCATAAAGCTTCAACATACAGTTCCATAAAATGACTATACACGTAATGATATCACGTGCTGGATGGTTTTGCTGACATAACGCCAGGTTTCTGATAGTGCACTGTCCAGTATTCTTGTTCTCCACATATATTTCACTCTTCCTGGGTAGTCGTCACACATATTGTATGGACATGCAGTAACACTATTGACATTTGGAAGTTGAATTTCGCAGTTACTTGTGCAGAATCCTGATATAATTGATATCAATCATAGTCTGATAGCACTGTTTTCATGTGGGCAAATAGTAGGTTTTCAAAAATTAACACTACATTGATCTCTCGATCTGATGACAATCCTATAACGAGACATCAACGTTGTAGAGATTAACACCACATTCATCTGTGCACTATGCACAATGTGCGCTATGGAAGTAGGAGGTGGTGGAGACTCAAACTCCGGAACTTGCTTCACTGTATCATGGAGCTTGTCTGGAACCAGTTCTGCGTGCTGTTCCGACATAACAGACGCGGATTTCGGTTCTGCGGTGATTTCTGATTGTTGAGATACTCTTTCTGTATTATAAACACCACGATCTATGTAAGTTACCCAACAGTAGATATGGTATCTCTGTATGCTTCTAATAGATCTGTGACGACTGGCTCCTACTTTTCCGTCGTTAAAGTATGTTAGCTCTCATATTACGTAGTTTTAAACGCATCTGGCGCATGGGCAGCTGTAGTATGAAGTGTGCGTCTAAATGACGATCTGAAATTACATTGCAGAAAGAAGTCGACTATTACAACACAGTGTATTCTATTAGTTACATATGCCCCCACTAAAGATTTGACAGTTTAAAATGTCTCACACTCATTCCGTACACTGCATACAAAGGCCAATAGCATTTGGTTGTTTCAGATCACACCGAAAGATTTCTTTCAACCTTACGTAGGGCATACCCACTTAAGTATACACTCTACTGATATGTTTGCTAACACTCTTGCATCTATAATTTGACAATGTCTCCCCTCCTGGATAGACGACGCGTCGATCAACCACTTTTTCCTGCATGGGATGACTTTGTCTTCTGAGATCACCCATGGCTGGTCGCTCTGGTGTTTCAAAAAGACACACACCTCTCGATAGATATGTGCCACCGATCTAACCGTCTTTTTCGATCGAAAACGTACCACACTTAGGACTGCTTATCTACTATTTGGGATCACGTGGAGTAGCCGTGCGGTCTTAGGCGCCTTGCCACGGTCCGCGAGGCTGGACCGAGGCTCCCCTCATCGGAGGTTCGAGTCCTCCCTCAGCATGGGTGTTTTTGTTGTCCTTAGC
Source organism: Schistocerca piceifrons (assembly GCF_021461385.2). Taxonomy (NCBI): domain Eukaryota; kingdom Metazoa; phylum Arthropoda; class Insecta; order Orthoptera; family Acrididae; genus Schistocerca; species Schistocerca piceifrons. The sequence continues at coordinate 292,719,190 of NC_060144.1, read as the reverse complement.
GTAAGTTAGTTGTTAAGTAGTGTGTAAGCCTAGGGACCGATGACCTCAGCAGTTTGGCCCCGTAGGAACTTATCACAAATTCCCAATTTCCATCTACTAGGCAGCAAGGCGTGAATTTCACCAGTCAAGATAGCTGAACTCTCATGCTCTTTCTGCTAAGCTCCAACTGTGACCTTAGAAAAGCGACTACAGAGGATAGGATTGCTCTAGGTGTGAAACAAACAACTGGAAAACTTTTTCAAACGTTAAATTCCTTGATTTCCACACAAAACTAAAAGAATCAAGTTGCACTCCCTATTGACGTCAGAGTCTGCCAAACGAAGGGACGAATGAGGCGACGTGAACTCTACCATTTCTCTGTCTCAACTGCACAGTGTTGTGGAATTTTTCTTCATATCTCCTGACACTCGCTATTGTGACTAGCAAAGGAGTTCCTGCATAAACGCTCTTCGTGAAGAAATCATACCGACATTCAGTAAAAAATCGTTTGGAAATTTTATGGAATCGTTCGTAATCTTATCGATTGTGAACATGTTTCTGAAATCACTCACATCTTCGAATTCCTAGAGCTTCACTACATGAAAGTCCGATGGAAATTTTAGATTTCTTTCGTATAAAGTAAAAACACTTCCGATTATTAGGAAGGCAAAGAGTATGCAGTATGCAAATAGAATAGCTAACTCACATGATACAATTAAAGCCATATGGTCAGTTGTGAAAGAAGTGTCTGGTCAGCAGTGCAAGTTCGATGACATAAGGTCAGTTAGTAGTAAAAATATTTATGTTACTGACAAATCAGATATATGGACACTATTTAACAATCATTTTCTGAGCATTGCTGGTGAATTAAATAAAAATTTAGTTTCTACAGAGAATCATATTACTTTCTCGGCAAATGCTTTTCTGAGATTGGTGTCTGAAATACAGACAAGGGGCAGACTGAGTCAATAATGAAATCACTGAAGAGTAAGGACTCACATGGTTATGGTTCAAATGGCTCTGAGCACTATGGGAATTAACTTCTGAGGTCATCAGTCCCCTAGAACTTAGAACTACTTAAACCTGACTAACCAAAGGATATCACACACATCCATGCCCGAAGCAGGATTCGAACCTGCGACTGTAGCGGTCGCGCGGTTCCAGACTGTAGCGCTTAGAACCGCTTGGCCACTCTCATGGCTATGATGGAGTGCCTAGCAGATTATTAAAGTACAGTGCTGCACCTGTTAGTTCTGTATTTAGCCATATTTGTAATTTTTCCTTTAGGCATAATCAATTTCCTGAACGATTAAAGCACTCAGTCGTAAAGCCGCTTTATAAAAAGGGGGAAAGGAATAATGCAGATAATTTAGACCTATTTCTACGCCATCAATGTTATCAATAAGTAATTAAAAATCATTTTGTATCACATGATTTGCTATCAAATTTACAGTTCGGATTTAGAAGTAGTTTAACAACTGAAAATGCTACACTCCTGGAAATTGAAATAAGAACACCGTGAATTCATTGTCCCAGGAAGGGGAAACTTTATTGACACATTCCTGGGGTCAGATACATCACATGATCACACTGACAGAACCACAGGCACATAGACACAGGCAACAGAGCATGCACAATGTCGGCACTAGTACAGTGTATATCCACCTTTCGCAGCAATGCAGGCTGCTATTCTCCCATGGAGACGATCGTAGAGATGCTGGATGTAGTCCTGTGGAACGGCTTGCCATGCCATTTCCACCTGGCGCCTCAGTTGGACCAGCGTTCGTGCTGGACGTGCAGACCGCGTGAGACGACGCTTCATCCAGTCCCAAACATGCTCAATGGGGGACAGATCCGGAGATCTTGCTGGCCAGGGTAGTTGACTTACACCTTCTAGAGCACGTTGGGTGGCACGGGATACATGCGGACGTGCATTGTCCTGTTGGAACAGCAAGTTCCCTTGCCGGTCTAGGAATGGTAGAACGATGGGTTCGATGACGGTTTGGATGTACCGTGCACTATTGAGTGTCCCCTCGACGATCACCAGTAGTGTACGACCAGTGTAGGAGATCGCTCCCCACACCATGATGCCGGGTGTTGGCCCTGTGTGCCTCGGTCGTATGCAGTCCTGATTGTGGCGCTCACCTGCACGGCGCCAAACACGCATACGACCATCGTTGGCACCAAGGCAGAAGCGACTCTCATCGCTGAAGACGACACGTCTCCATTCGTCCCTCCATTCACGCCTGTCACGACACCACTGGAGGCGGGCTACGCTATGTTGGGGCGTGAGCGGAAGACGGCCTAACGGTGTGCGGGACCGTAGCCCAGCTTCATGGAGACGGTTGCGAATGGTCCTCGCCGATACCCCAGGAGCAACAGTGTCCCTAATTTGCTGGGAAGTGGCGGTGCGGTCCCCTACGGCACTGCGTAGGATCCTACGGTCTTGGCGTGCATCCGTGCGTCGCTGCGGTCCGATCCCAGGTCGACGGGCACGTGCACCTTCCGCCGACCACTGGCGACAACATCGATGTACTGTGGAGACCTCACGCCCCACGTGTTGAGCAATTCGGCGGTACGTCTACACGGCCTCCCGCATGCCAACAATACGCCCTCGCTCAAAGTCCGTCAACTGCACATACGGTTCACGTCCACGCTGTCGCGGCATGCTACCAGTGTTAAAGACTGCGATGGAGCTCCGTATGCCACGGCAAACTGGCTGACACTGACGGCGGCGGTGCACAAATGCTGCGCAGCTAGCGCCATTCGACGGCCAACACCGCGGTTCCTGGTGTGTCCGCTGTGCCGTGCGTGTGATCATTGCTTGTACAGCCCTCTCGCAGTGTCCGGAGCAAGTATGGTGGGTCTGACACACCGGTGTCAATGTGTTCTTTTTTCCATTTCCAGGAATGTATATTCTCTTTTCTCTGTGAGTTACTGGATGGTTTAAACAAAAGGTTTCGAACGATACGCATATTTTTTTCATTTAACTAAGGCATTTGATTGTGTTAATCACAAAATATTGCTCCACAAGTAGGACCATTACGGAATACGGGGAGTAGTTCATAATTGGTTCACCTGTTACTTTAGCAACAGACAGCAAAAGGTCATTATTCACGATGTTGAGAATGGCTATGATGTGAGATCTGAGTGGGGTATGGTCAAGGGTGGGTGCCCCAGGGATAAGTGTTGGGGCCACTCCTGTTCCTTATTTATACAAATGATATGCCCTCAGTATTACGAATAACTCTAAAATATTTCTGTTTGCTGATGACACTAGCTTGGTAGTAAAGGATGTTGTGTCCAACAATGGCTCGGTTTCAAATAGTGCAGTTCATGACCTAAGTTCATGGCCTGTAAAAAAATATCATAAATTTGTTGTAAAATTTGCTGTATGTACTATACTGTGTTCGACCGTTTAGTTTTGGATGGTGAGAGTCACTTCTATCGGTGGTTTCTTACTTCCTTCCTGATATTCACATTCCTTTAACCAGCACGTTTTCACGAGAACTACATTATCATTCTTCGGCTGAATTCAATTTAAGTCCTCAAAGCATATCTGTCGCACCTTCATACGGGTTGATGTAACAGCTATTGTCTTATAATATAACATTTGTTTTCTGTTATTCTTTAAGATCTTCTTATGACTGTACTTCACTCTGCATAACAGCATCGTCACCAAGCCATCTTTTAGCGCTACTTACCCTAACTGCTCAATAGTGTATATTCAAATGTATGACATTTGCCGTCCAGTATAACACACTGTGTTCGTTTAGTTATGTCTCCCTGGGATAATGACGTAAAATGATACAGTTAG